>NC_056729.1:763830692-763928630 GCF_019279795.1 Protopterus annectens
GCCTGCTTCTAATTGTTTCCACCAATTAACTTTAGTAGTATCTTCTGGCAGTTTCCCTGTATTTTGGTTGTTTCCTATTTCCTCTCTGTTTCCTGAGGGGGAGCAATGTGCACACCGGCTTAAACATGCTCACAGTAACTTAAACGTGTACACATCCCTACACGGTGTTACACGCGCGCACACATCCTTACACGGTGTTAGCTAGGCTGATTCATGCTAAAACGCGCGCACACCGCCTTACACACATGCACGCCCGCGCAAACCGTTGTAAACAGTTTGCAACACGCTCCCACATGTTGAACCTGCCTTACACGCGCGCACACGCGGCGCATGCACGTATATCAAGAAACTTAGAGTGTAGGGATAGCGTATGCCCTCAATTTCTTGACATTCCTAGTGTTCTGTTGGGACACACCTCCCTCCCTGATGTCTGTCTGTCATCTCTTACCTTACATTGCCCTCCAATCTGGTACATTTCTTTCTATCCTTCCCCCCCATGATGTCACCTACCTCTTACTCTGTTCCTCCCCTTCTCTAACTCTTACACTACTCAGAAAGTGCTCATTACTTATGTGGCAGTGTGATTCAGTATTGTAACCCTCATTTACATAGGATTGCCTAGTAATGCTTAGTTACATATCTTACACGGAGCTTCCCCTTGACAACCACTAAACGGAGGCCATATTGTTTTGCTCTGCAAGTCCCTCCATTGACATTTCATGTAATATATAAATCCCACAATTGTGGGCTTATAAGCTTCGATTTTCAGTTTTAGGTAGCGCACCCGTTTGCGGTGTGCTTCAGTTAAACACATAAATCCCGTGAAAAAAAAAGTTATATAACTTTTTTTGCAACACTTTCATGCCAATGGCCACATATTTGGCCATTGGCATGCTTAATGTAACAAATGCACCCTTTATTTGGAGCTGACATAGCTCCGTTTTTAATTTTGCAGAAATGTACTCAGTTGTCAGCTGAGTACATTTCTGCAACACGTCCGTTACGGACTGGTTTGGGCTTCGTGGATCGCTCACATACCTCATTTGCATATCTTGGAGCTGCAAATGAGGTATTGAGCATTTCCACGCCCACTCCGTGTAAGAGACGTGTTAGCTGTCTCTTACACGGAGATTTGGGCTGTTGCTGAATCAGGAGGCTTACACGGAGGCTTACACTACTCTTAAACTCCGTGTAAGCCTTCCTGAATCTGGCCCATTGAGTATTTACAAATAATAAACATAATATTAACAATCATGCAAGTATGATAGTGATTAACAGAGTTGTCAAGAATTGTTCAGGTGAATAGAGGCTAAAAAATGAAATCTTAATTTATTAGTAGGTTACATTTCCTGTAGTTAGGGAGGTTTGTTAGTGTATAATTACTATAGCACAGCAGAGAGGAAGCAGAAAATTTGATAGTGGTTAAATATAGTATTTAGATGGCAAAGTGGTTGGGGAATGGATAGTATTATATTTTGGTATGTCCTGCTAGTGTCAAAGAGTGAAATCAGAAATCATGTTAAATAGTGATAAGACACTGAGGGTGGAAAGAAGAAGATGACTGAGAGTATATGTCACGAATGGAGATACTGCCAGCTCAGCTATCTGGAATTTTGTAAATAATTATATGTCATTTGTGAATATCAACATGATTCATATAAGATACTTGTGTTACAAATGTATTAGGCCTGTATGTCAGGTGCATATCAAACTGCTTGAAGGTATTTGCAAAGTGCTTGAAATGTAACCATATCATGCCTTACTAGAATAGAAGAGAAATGTGCCTGCACTATTGTAACTGTTTAAATGTATATTTTAACAATGGAAATTGGAATACAGGAGGTTAACTTCAGATACATAAATTAAATTATTTTATGGCAGCAAGGAGACACAATGTCTAAAACTAGAGGCTTTCTGTATTGTCTTGGAAGTGCTTTATTGCTTTCTGACTTCCACCATTTGCCAAAGATCTGAGAAAAAGCCCTTGTCTATGTATTTTCACAGGTAGATGCTAAATGCTACCAGCTACATCAGTGGGGGGTTTCACCTGGGATCGAGTCAGATGACAAGAGATGATGTCATTCTGCAAGCTATCCCAACAGTAATATTTGAGATGCTAATTTAAGAACTCTCTGAGAGAGAGCATTCTGTATTCTGTCTTGGACCTGACAAGACCCATTCACTACACATCTGCCTTGCTGCTTTAATTAAGTAAGTTATTATTGTATAGTCATTCTCCTAGATACAGTCAAGAATATAGCAACGCTTAATTTAGATGTTTTTTTTTCTTTATTTGAGACTGCCCTGCAATGCTGTTGTTTTACTGTGATTTTGAACTCTGATGTCACTGTGATTATATAGTGAATATTTCTTTGTTCTTGTATTATTTATTATTAAATATATTTAAACCTTTCATTGTAGCTGATCTGTCTAGAGACAAGTTCTGAGAGTACTTGCATATTTATTTGGTAACAATGGGCAGGCCACTCCTAACAGCCTTGCTCTTGGTCAAATTACCAATTGTACTAACAGTAACATTACACAGTAAGACTGGACACCCTTTGTTAAGGGCCTTAAAGTAGCCGATAAGGAGCAATTGGTGACAGTGAAAACTACCTTATAGTCTGGGCAGAAGAGGGCATAGGTAGTAAACTTGTGCCAGGCTTTCCCAGATGTTTGTGTCTGTGTGTGTGTGTGTGTGTGTGTGTGTGTGTGTGTGTGTGTGTGTGTGCCCGTGTGCCCATGTGTGTGTGTGCCCGTGTGTGTGTGTGTGTGTGTGTGTGTGTGTGTGTGTGTGTGTGTGTGTGTGTAAGTCAAACCACAAAGAGTGTGTGTGTCATCTACTTGGGGAGGGACCCAAAGCGCTGAAGAAAAGGAGAAACAGATGGCATTAGCATCAGCAGAGAGACTAAGACATCCGGAAGGTAAAGAAAATGAGAGGCAGAAGTGACATGAAAAGGAGCTGCTGACTTCACCAAGATCATGGAGGTAATGGGGAAGGGAGTGACCTAACCCCAAAAGCAACAAAGGTCAGAAAATTTCATCCACAATTTAGAGAGGGAGATCATTTTAATAGTTTAATTCATATTTTTGAAAGGGTATGTAAACAGTATAATGTTGACCAAGGGCTCTGGATATGGTTCCTGACCCCACATACTCCATAAACAGGCCACTGCTAACAGAGACACAGCCTCTGACCTAACCATTGTGAAGCCTGCATTGGTTAAACAGGAGCACTGCTTGCTTGGGCAGTCTACTCCAGTCAGAGCTTTAGGAGGGACCCCATTCTAAATACCTTTGTCTAGGGTTCACCTTGACTGAGAGGGTGGAAAAGGAAGCAAGTAGGTGCGTTTGAAGATATCCCTGCAGATGTCCTGATGGGGTTGATTTTGATAATGCACTAATTTATATGCATGCAGTTCCACTCAGACAGGCTTGGATTCAAGCATGTAGGTCTGGTAGCCTGGAGGAGATCCAGACAGACAGCACACTTGAAGTCATGACTGGTGTGGTGGTTACTTTAAAGAGGGAGCTGTCCAGTAGCAGTGAGACTAAAGGTGAGCCACAGCTGCATGTGAGTACTGATTTTCCCTTGGACAGAGTGACTGCAAGGGCAGAGGGGAGTAGTAGTACCTAGGCTCCCAGTGAGGCAACACTGTCAGAGAATACCAGACTTCCTGTGGAAGGGTAGCTACAAAGGGTTACAAAGAGAGAGCTGAGATAGGCTCAGCTCTCAGACAAGGCCTGAGGGAGGTAGCCAGTGAGGCACCTGATTGTCAAAGAAAAGGGGAATTTGTATACTGATACAAAGTGTTACTCTGTAGAGAGTGGACCCCTGAGGAATGGCTAGAGGGTGAGAGAATACAGCAGCTGATAGTGTCCAGAGCCTACCCTCTGGGGCTTCTAGCCATAGCCCATGACATTCCCTTTGCAGGTCATATGGGCATAAAGCATACAAAGAGATGTATTATGCAAAACTTTTATTGACCTGGGATTTCTAGGGATGTAACAAGGTACTGCAGCACCTGTGAGCAGTGCCAAAAATTAAGCAAGACAGAAGACAAGGTGATGTGTTTGTCTGTGATTGAAGAGCCATTTCACAGGGTAGCTATGGATATTGTGGGACCTCTGAGTACCCCAAGTTCCACAGGGAAGAAGTAAATCCTAGTGGTAGTAGACTATACTACCAGATACCCTGAGGTGGTGGCTCTGTCCTCCATTGAGGAAGAAAAGGTGGAAAATGTTTTGTTAGAGATTTTCAGCAGGGTAGGTTTACCAAAATAAATACTGGCTGACAGAGGAGGAGCCAATTTCACGTCAGGCCTGCTGGGTTGTCTGTGGAAGCACTATGGGGTGAAGTACCTAAAGACCACCCCCTACCATCCCCAGACTAATGGTCTTGCTGTGAAGTTAAACTCTACACAAAAGACCATGATACGAGCATTTGCAGATCAGTTTAAGAGGGAGTGGGACAAATATTTGCCCCATCTGTTGTTTGCTTACAGAGAGGTGCCCCAGAAATCCATAGGTTTTTCACCCTTGGAGTGCCTGTATGGGCATAGGGAAATGGGACCACTACAATTGATTCAAGAAGAGTGGGAGGGTGAGTGTGAATCTCACAAGGAGTCTGTTGTAGCATATGTCCTAAACCTCAGGACAAAGCTCAGGGATGTCATGGGCTCAGTCCAGGATAACCTAGTAGAAGCCCAACAGCAGCAAAAGGTCTGGTGTGACAGGATTGCTTGAGCTAGAGAGTATGCTGCAGTGCAGCAGTTTATGGTTCTCATTCCTGTCAGACACAGCAAACTGCAGGCAGCTTGGGGGGACCCTTCAAAGTGGTAAGGAAGGTCAGTGATATTAACTACATGGCAGAACTGCTAGGCAGGAGGCAGGGGGACAAACTGTACCATGTTAACATGATGAAACCTTACCATAACAAGGAGGCCCTAGTACTAAATATTTGCAGTAGGAACCAGGAGAAGTATGAGTGGGATCTATGGCTACAGGGAGTCAGCCAGCAAAATCCCAAATTACTATGGGGGAGCCTAGAGTTGCAGGCATATGATATAACAGTGCAGCACCACAGTGGGGTTAGCAATGCCACCTCAGATTTTCTGTTAAGACAGGGAATGGGATAAGGTGTTCCCAGATAGGCTCATCCCTTTCAAGCAATGTTTCTCAAAGCAAACTTGAAAACTAGCTTGACTCTTCGAGGGGGGAAGAAATGTCATGAAAGAAGATACTGCCGGTCCAGCTATCTGGAATTTTGTAAATAATTATATGTCATTTGTGAAAATCAACATGATTCATATAAGATATTTGTGTTACAAATGTCTTAGATCTGTATGTCAGGTGTATATCAAACTGATTGAAGGTATTTGCAAAGTGCTTGAAATTTAACCACAGCATGCCCTACTGGAATAGAGGAGAATTGTACCTGCATTGTTGTAACTGCTTAAATGTATATTTTAACAATGGAAAAATGGAATACAGGAAGTTAACTTCAGAAAAACAGCTGAAATTAAATTACTTTATGGCAGCAGGGAGACACAATATCTAAAACTACAAGCTTTCTGTATTCTCTTGTAAGTGTTTTATTGTTTTATGACTTCTACCATTTGCCAAAGATGTAAGGAAAGCTCATCTGTGTATTTTCACATGTTGATGCTAAATGCTACCAGCTGCATCAGTGAGGGTATTCACCTGCAATAGAGTCAGATGACAAGAAATTATATCATTCTGCAAGCTGTCCCAGCAGTAATATTTGCAATATTAATTTAAGAACTTTCTGAGAGAGAGAGAGAGAGAGAGAGCATTCTGTATTTTGTCTTGGACCTGACAAGATTCATTCACCACATATCTGCCTTGCTGCTCTAATTAAATAAGTTATTGGGTATAGTAATTCTCTTAGATAGAGTCAGAAATATAGCAAATCTTCACTTAGATGTTTTTCTTTATTTATTTGAGACTGTCCTGCAATGTTGTTTTAAATATTTCCTGTGATTTTGTTCTCTGATGTTACTGTGATTATATACTGAGTATTTCCTTGTTCATTTTATAATTTATTATTAAATATATTTAAATGTTTCATTGTGGCTGATATATCTAGAGATGTTTAAGTTCTGAGAGTACTTGCGTATTTATTTGGTGGCATTGTATAGGCCACTTTGAATAGCCTTGCTCTTGGTCAAACTACTATTTGTATAATTAGTAACATTATGCAGTAAGATTGGACACCCTTTGTTAAGGTATTAACAATAACATTACACAGTAAGATTGGAAACCCTTTGTTAAGGCCTTAAAGTAGCTGATAAGGAGTGACAGGTAGCAAGGGAAACTACTTTATAGTCTGGGCAGAAGGGGGCATAACTAGTAAACCTGTGCCAGCCTTTCCCAGGTGTGTGTGTGTGTGTGTGTGTGTGTGTGTGTGTGTGTGTGTGTGTGTGTGTGTGTGTGTGTGTGTGTGTGTGTCTGTGTGTAAATCAAACCTCAAAGAGTATGTGTGTGTCAGCTAGTTGGGCAGAGACACAAAGCACTGGCTGGACAGAGAGGTTGCTGGAGGCCTTCGCTTGGTCACTCATCTGAGATCTCAGCTCTACATCTGTGCCAGTGGGGAGACTTATGGAGATCTGGAGAAAGTGGGAGAAACCAGCTATGGAATGGTTGTGATCTCTGTGTACTCTTAAGGGAAACTGCACTTGATGCAGAAAGCTGCATCTGGAAATACTGTGTATGTAACTCCTCATCCTCCCAGTGTACATCCCCCACTGGTGTCAGTGGTGAGAATTGAGGCTCCTTGATTATTGTTGCCAGTGGTGGGATGTCACAGTATAAGGCAAAGGTTTTTAGGGGTAAGCAAGAGTGCCAAGATAGTGAATGGTGATTGACATAAGTAGCCTTACACAGAGATATTGGAGATGAATTAGGGGAAGGTATACTTACAATATTTACAGTTAGTCTAGTCTAATCATATGAGTTGAAAGCATTTATTCCAGTTTAGTTAACAGTTGGCAGTTAGAAATGAGACTGAGAAGTGAGAGGTTAGCCAGGGGTTGATCAAGGACACAGCAACAATCTGATGAGTATTTCCTTAGATTTCTGAAGGTGAGTAGTTTCAGCTGAGAGCGGGATTGATTTCTATGTTTTAGTGATGTAAGTTGAGCGTAATCCATCTCATGCTGAGTTACTGGCTTGTGAATGTTAAGAAGTTTGTTTTGTGAATGTAACATGCGCATAATGCTGAATGATACTTGTTAGGGATTGCATACTATATTGTGGGACACTTTCAGCTGGGAGTAAGAGAGCTAGTTTTGTTTTAGGGCAATACAGTGATGTGTTCCATTTAGGAGAGAAGGAATGGGGAAGATATTTGGGAGCCGTCTGTGAAGGAGTGTTTGATTCTATTAGGTATCCCAAGTTTCTGTTAGGTCTTTTAGATAGTCTAATGTATAAGAAAGTTAAAGTTCATCTATGATGACTCCTAAGTTTCATGTGTGAGACAATGTCTATTTTTATGTTACCTAGCACAGTAACAGTGAATGCAAACCTGTTCATGATGCATGTTTTGGGAAAGATTAGCAGTAGCTTTGTTTTTTCTGAATTTAGTAAGAGCTCAAAGTAATTAAGCTAGGATTCAATGGAGGGAAATGATTGCTGGATTATATGTTGAAGATCGTACAGAGGGTTGGCAGAACATATGAGTGCCAGATCATTGGCATACTGGATAAAAGGAAGCATGTTTGGATGCCATAAGGAGGCTGTTAGTGAAAATATTAAAAATCAGAGGACCCAGAACTGATTCTTGGGGAGACTCCAAAGGGACTAGTAGGAAAGCTAAATGAGCACTTTGCCATTTAATGGACTGTTGCTGGCTTGACAAGTAGCTGTGGAAATATTGTAGGGATGAAACTACAAAACTAAGAGAAGACAGCTGCTGAAATAGTGTGGGATGAGAGACAGCATCAAATGATTTTTATAAGTCAAGAAATAAGGCAGAAACCAGGCTACCATTGTTTTTTGATTGGTTAATGCTGTTGAGAAAGTTGAGAAGAGCCATCTTGGGTGAAAGCCATGCTGAGGATGAGTGAGAAGCTGATTCTCAGTGAAGTGTTGGAGAAGTTGTCTGTGTACATATTTTTGTGGGACTTTGAACAAAGCAGACAGTATTGCAGTTGGCCTAAAGTTTGAGAAATAGTGGGATTACCACCCTTATGTGGAGAGCAAAAGTATGTTTTTTTCCAAAGGGATTGGACATATGACTCACTAATGGCTCTATTTATTAAAATGGATACAGGATAAGCTGTAGTATCTGGAGCCAGTCTGAGATTCTCTGTGGGAAGGTTGCTGGATCAAGATTAGTGGATTTTCATTTTATTTATTTATTTATTTATTTTATTGACTAGACTGATACCACTTGAACTATGAGGGTGGCAGAGTAGTTGTTTGCTTCCTGGCAGGTATTTAAGTTAGTAGATGAATTGTTTTAAAGTGGTTATAATATCAGTGAAGTATAAGTTAAATTTTGATTCAGTCTCTGAAGGGGTGCTATTAAGTGATGGATCAGTCTGGTCTTTTTTCCCAGGAGGTAACAAGTGTTTAATAGATGACCAACAAAACTTTGAATTGTTTTGATGGGTGCCCCAGGATGTCATGTAGTATGTAGTATCAAGTTTTGCCTTTGGCAAGGTTACAGAGGTATTTATAGGCTTGGACGTTTTGTTGTGTTTTGTGTTGAGACCAGCTTTTACAAGCCGTGTCACCAGAGTGCATAAGATTTTTTGGTTGAGGTGTTTAGTTGGGTTGGCTTTGACTCTTTTTCTTCTAAAAGTGGCCTGTTCATCAAGAAGTTTGAAAAATGTAGTACTGAATTTTGCAATGACATCATCAATGGGGAGTGTTTCCAGAAAGGCAAATTATAACTTTGTCATGTGGGTGTAAAATTTTGGGATTAAAACTTGACAGGTTACATGCCACACTGTCACTATAAGGCTCAAGTATATGGGTGTTTAGTTCTCCAAAAAGTAGACTTCTGTAGACACAAATTGATCTTATCCATACAAACCCATTTTACTTAAAAAGTCTACAAAACAAATTCCAGTTCATTCAGAATAGGTCTCTAAAACTGCATTGATTAAACTATCTCCTTCCTCATTGTTATTTTAGCTCACACTTAACAATTCTGTTCATTATATTCAAGAGGGTGCCTAGCTCCAGACAATGAAATATCCTATAGAAATAAAGATAACTTACTCTCCTTCTGAACATCACATATAGGACCCATTACTAAATAGAATGCCCCATTGTTCCATGCACCTATCTAAAAACCTAACTAATTTCAAAAGACCACTAAGGTTTTAACAAAATAGATCCGAGGCTGGACTACTTGCATTACTCTGACCAAATCAAAGCTGTCTCACTTTATCCTGTCTCATGCAGGCTCTTACCTGGCAACTCTACTTAGCCTTCCCTGAGCCAAAGTAGACTTGGTCATCGTGGCACTTTTTAGGCAAAGTGGTGTTACTACAATTATTTAAACTAGGAATCTCAGACTCCATCATGATATATACAGAACCTGTTGATGTGATAGATTCTTAACTTCATTTTACCTTTAGGGAAACCACTGAAAAAATTTCAGTTGTAAAGAACAAGTAATGCAATACAACAAATGTACTGGGATTGATTTAATGTAGTCCATTAATTTTGCCTTTTTTTCTGAGCATTTTGAATGACACACAATGGCTAAAATATATAGAGATCATTATATTCCAATACAAGAACTACTCATCATAGCAGAGATATACTTTAGTGTTGTTGGGGGGGGGGATAGAAAATATAAAGGAATAAGATGGACATATCAGACATTATTTTTGTGGAGCTATGTTCCCCATATTATTATCAACATCTCTCTCTCTCTCTCTATATATATATATATATATATATATATATATATATATATATATACCTTTATCTCTGTTTAGCTTTTTCTATATCTCTGTCTGACTATATAGCTGTGTGTGTGTGTGTGTGTGTGTGTGTGTGTGTGTGTGTGTGTGTGTGTGTGTGTGTGTGTGTGTGTGTGTGTGTGTGATATATACATGAACCTTATGGTCAAAATATCAAAAGTTCTACCATGAAAACCTTGAAAACCTATATTGAAAGTAATCCCATGGGAAAAACATGCAAAAATGTAAACTTTTTGGAGGGGGTAACCCAACCCTACACCCCTTACACCCCTACAACTTCTGCAAACCAACTATGAGATTGCACTACACTGTGGAAAGGGGAAATTCTCGGCCAATGCTGTACCATCATCTCACATATACAAATAAACAAATTCCAGCAAAGTGCAATAATTGCATTTTCAAACTATTATGGCAATTTTTGGCATCTTTGTACAAATAGTTTCAGCACTTGGCAGGAACCTATACACACACACACACACACACATATATATATATATAAATATATACATATATATATATATATATATATATATATATATATATATATATATATATATATATTTTGGTCAAATGACTAGCTACACCGATGCCTGTTTGGGCAACACCATTTGTCTGATGCATACAGATGGAGAGATGATTGACCGGTGTAAAGACTAACAGTCCTTGGGAGAAGATTATTCCCATTCCTGGGAATTGTGTAATCACAAAGTTATTTTTACAATAAGCAGGGGTGTGGGCGATGCAGGAGGCCTTGCCCTCCCTCCAAAACACTCGTATTTGGTATTTCCTAGAGTATGAGCAGAACATGTCAACATATGTTGTTTCTATATTTTAAGGTTGATATTCTGGGTGTCGGTATAGCTGGTTATTCATTCAGCTGTCTTACAACAATAAATACATATATATGCACACAAAAGCAATGATAGAAAGCTTGAGAAGGAAGCAGCTGTAGGATAGATAAGGAAAACAGATGCAAATAGTGATAGATGTAGGCTCTCTGGGAAGGAACAAATGGACTGGATAGAGACAAACAGTGGTCGGACAAATGACAATGGTGATGAAGGGATGGTATAGGCACATTAGGGTGGGATTGTACCTGGATGGAGATAGGGTAAGGAATGGGGAGGTATGTTAGCCACTGACCAACCCAGCAGGACATTATCAGAACATGGAGTATAATGACAGGGTATGCGAGAGTAGGCTGACAAAGTAAATCCATGATTCACTCCAAGATGTTCTGGGTGGCAGTTATCCAGTGATTTATTGCCCAATGAGGTATTTCCTCTTCCATCTCCCATAATGCAAGATAAGCCACAGCCAAACTATCTGCTAAGAAGAGTTTGAGCCCCCTCTCCAGCAAGGAATTCCTAGCCCTCAAGCTGGGGCAGTGCTGGGCAGTGGCAGATGCACTTGTGTTTCATTGATATCATAATAGCCTGCAAAAGGAGTCAAAATGTAATTGGATGCTATAATGGAAAATGTCCTAGAGATTGTTCAAATGGTACAACATATAAATTGCAAGTCAACCTTTAATATTCAAACTAGACCCAATATGCATTTGCTCAGTTTAATGGGACTACAAGTCTCACTTTCAGGCCTGATATTGTGTTTTAAACATGTGAATATAGTGAGAAGATAGCAGACTGGGAAGTCAAGCTCATAAACCTCATGTTTCATTCTACACTTCTGAGTTAATAATGAATCATTTTTTTTGCATTAATAGTTAAAAGGATATAATATACAAAAGAGAAAGACACTGACTATCAGTGAAAATCACGGAGCTGAGAGTTTTCCTCGGAAAATTTTAAGTCAGATTTTCTGATCATAATCAAAGCAAGAAAGACGGAATGGTGTAAACGATGAAGAATGAGAAGTTCTAGGGCAGGCAGAACTGAAAGAGAAAGACACTCAATACATTATACACAGGTGTAGGTGAGATATATACAACAGTGCAAAACTACAGTACTTAGTTTTACAACATGGCTTACATAGTGTACTCCTGGTTGTACTCATGACTAAACCATTCTGTGCTTCTTTTCTTCAACTTTTTAATCTTTTACTTGCTCTTTAAATGGTTAATATTTAAAATATCTTACTGCCATTTCTTATACTGACATTCAAATCCAATTAAATTTAAAACTGTCATACATATCTGCAAAGATTACTACAGACTGAATGAATGTATTTTATAAAGCATAAACTGCTCATTCTATAATAAAACTATAAGGAAATATATGTAATCCATGGAGTGCCCTGATTATAACCAAAAACTGGAAAAATTATATTCTGGTTGAGCTCTGCTATAGCATGAGATTCAACCTTAACAATGTTTGGAGGGATGCTTAACAATTGTTAAGTATTCCTCTAGGCGTTGTTATGGTCATGTCTGTTATACCGCAGACAGTGCTGACCAGAAAACAGCAGCAGCAGGATAATAAATGGTTCCTTTTCAACTCCCACTTATGCCTGTTGTCTACTAAGTACACAAAGCATTTTGAATAAAACTGCTACCCTTAGACAGGGAATATGTATGAACACTGAGCATCCCACACTGCTTTACTGGCTTTCAAAGCCAGCACAACACATCACATTTTTTGAATCTTACTTTTGATTAATTTATAGTACACGGAGAAGGAAAATCTTCATGCACTACAAAAAATATGAGTGGATCGGTGGATTATAACCCTGTATTATGTTTTCTTGTCATCAGTTCTGAGACTCACCTTTCAAGCTTCTCTCTTGAGGTGAATTTCTTGGCATCTATCTGTTAATAAAGTGATTACAATCATTGACCCACTTATATTCCTCTGTATTATGACTCTCTTATGTAATTATGAGACTCATAAGCGCAGGGCCCAGGATTAAAAATAAAAATAGTCTGAAAATTCAGGAGAAAAGTGAATGTTGAACATCACTGTTCTCATTTACACTTGTTGTTTTCAGGGTGAGCAAGTCCCCGTGCACCCACGATGTGAGGGTATGCCTTCCACATCCTCAAACTTATATATTCTAACTGCCACAATGGTATTTCTAGGAGAAAAGGGAAAATACTGAGAAATGACAATCTTGAACATTGTGAATGTTGGTCCATAATTTCGGTCATTCACTCTTGCTGTGCCAGGACTCACAGTAAAGAGACCTGGGGTATCAAACATTATTTTATATCCCTCCATTACTCTATCTCACAATTATCATAGACATGACTTACTGCTGACATCTGATTGGGTAAATCCTTTCCCTCCTTACTTTATATATCATCTGAGTTCTTATATGAAGATTGCAGTGTACTTAAATTCATGTAAAATCCCATATGCTACTGTTTTCATCTTCAGCTTCTTCATTTAATAACATAATTGTATATGTTATTCTGTAACACATTCTTACCTGGTGGCAATTAAAATATTATTGTTTGGCTGTTACACAAGTCTATCAACTTCCTTCATCCTTATCATAAAGAAGATTGTGCTTACTATATTTAATTACATCTTTCATATTCTTTCATAATCTATTAAATTTCCTTGTTTTTATTTTAAACAGTTTATACCAGTGCTTATGCCTTACTTTCAATATAATGCCTGTTTCCCCAATTGCATTTTAACAATTTATTTTATAATACAATTTATACTTAATACGATCAAATGAAGTATTAATTATATAGTGTCACCCTTCCCTGTTTCCTGTACTGAATGCTGCTTTTTTGTGAGGTTTAACTTTGAGAACTGAATCTGCGGTGCTGTGTAAAACTGCTCATTAGTTTTTCCAGTTGTTTTGGAAGAAGAAAAAAAATTATATGTGAAAACATAAACCAAGCAAAATGATCTTGGTGAAATCATTTCTTACTATTTTACTTTTTTGTTGAATGTTATTTATTTCTTTTTCCCTGCCTGTCTTACCTTTTCTAAACATTTCTCCATGCTTCACTCTGTGTTTAATACTCCAAAGTCCATGGTGCTAACATACTCACTTTGTCTTCATTCCTGTCCAAGACTGTTCTCCCCATCTCAGCCAAATGTCAGTTCCTTTAATATTTACTACAGAATCATCTTGCTTAACTGCTCCTCTCGTTCTCTACTGCTCTCCTTATTTTGATAAATCCTTCCCAGTATTTTTAGTTCCAACATTAGAGCATAACATATTATAACTGAGTTTCTGATCATAACTAGGTTATTATTATGTGTTTGAGGAACTGATACCAAGAAATTCATCTTGGGATTGAAGCCGTGACTGAACGGGCACCATAGAGCAGTTCATTCATAATCTTACTTTCTCTTATATTTACCAGCGTATACATTTTTACTGTTTAATTTTCATAAAGAAGTTGTAGTCAATATATATAACAAGTATGGCCTCCATTTGTATATCACTGCCCCTTCATTTTTCCAAAAAAACGTCATGGCTCATGGATATAAATATTATTCTTTCCTCTGTTTTGCTATAAACCATTCACTTAATACCCCTTGCAGAATTCAAGTTGTCAATAATCTAAACACTTATAACGTCTATATCTAAATCTATCCACACATTAACATATGTGTTAGGCTTTTCAGTTTGTCAAAACTAATCCTGTTTTGTTGCAGTAAGAATAAGTGCAGTATGTAGCAGTTATCAGTTGCCATACCTAGTTATATGAGTTACTGTATAAGGTAGGTAAAATGAATGATCAGACATCCAAACATACTTCATTATCTGCTCCTACTGTCTTTAAGTCTAACTTCACAATTATTTGCATTCCTAGTCCATTGTAATGGCTTCTTTTTATTTTCCCTCAAGCATCTTAAATGTATTATTTTTATATCTTCTTTAGTGTCTCTTTAACACCTCTTCCTGCCTTTTTTCACTAACTTTTAATCCTTTCTTCTTGTGCTATGTATAGGAGCCTTAACTGTGTAGCTCTGAAATACCCCCTTCAAATTGAATAATCCCAATCTGCCATGTTCTGCTGGAAGAATCAGCTTATCCCACTTGAGTCTTGCTGTCTTCCCCTCCCAGATAAAGTCCTTCAGCTCTTTATTAATTGCCATCCACAACTTCTCTGGTTCATAAAAATATGCCTGACCTGTGTATAAGACTAAAGGGACTAATATATTTTAAACGCGTGTATCTTACTATCCATATCTGTATAACAGATCTTCTAATTTCTCAGTTTTTGTATTATCTTTAATTTGGTCTCTTCCCACATATTCTTAGCTGCCATACAAGAATGATTTTTTAATTCATACTCCTAAATACATCATTTTATCATGTCCCCATCATGCAAAGTGGAAAAGGATGCTGATGAAACAGGAGGAAAGCTCAAGAAACAAGGAGAGACTGGGATTTTGGATGCAGACCTTTAAGGAGAATAACAATAATCATACAGACTATTATATTCATAAAGTAGCAGAAGGTCTTCTAAGAACTAAGCCAACATAAGAATAGACAAAGGAGAGTCTGTTGACAGGGATGACTGCAGCTAGGGATACAGACAATAGGCAAGAGGGGGCTGGGATTTATTGGTGAAAACTGGCAAAGGAACCAAGGTTTTGGGAGCAAATAACCTGAGAGGGAAAGGTAATAAAATGGGAAGATGCCAAGAATTTATTTGGACTGTAGGTTAGAGATTGGCTTCCCTATCAAGGATTGATATCAGAATATAGCCAAAGAGAATGAAATAGGGGTTCCTAAATAAAAGACCAACACTTGTAGAGTCCTTAGTAGAATATAGAACACAAAACTGCTATTAAAAAGAAATAATTAGTAGAGCTGGAGCATATACAATATTGCATGATAACTATAAGAATCAGATGAGGTTAGAAATGATTGGAGAGAGAGATTGGATAAGTAATTAAGAAAGAAACAATTGGGAGATATATGTATGTCTCCTAAATATGCAACAAAATCTAGAAGATTTAGGATTTTTGCTTGGAAATGTTTAGATAGATATTTTATACCCCTAGACTCCAGAGACTTTTTCCTCAGGAAGACAGCAAATATTGGTGGTGTGATGGGGAAGAAAGAAGTAGTTGGTAACATATTTCCTGGCAGTATAATGAGTTAACATACTTTAAATATTCCCTGCAGACTAGTCTGTAAGAGATAATGGGTGAGCAAATTGGTGTAACTAGGGAAATTATTTTTCTGGGCTATGATACATAATCAGAATTGCCTAGACATAATAAGGCCTTGCTAAGTCTAATTATGGTGCCTGCCAAAAAAAGCAATTGCTAGAAAATGGAAATCAAAGTCTAACCCAACTGTAACAGAAGTAGTAAACACAACAGAGATAAATCAACTGGGAGTGAGAACTTTAGAAAAGGACAGGAGCAAATTACAAAGGAAAAATGGGAACTGTGGGAACAATACATACAGTGGAGGAATTAGGTTTAAAAGAAGGCAGGATTTGAATGAGCTGTGTAATGTTTGACAGACAATGGTTAGGGAGATTAAAAGTTATGTATAATGTTTGCAACTAAAATTGTATCAATACAGTCTGTGATGTGAAATACTTGCAGCAGGGACTGTGTCAATATGGTTTGTTTTCATTTCTATGAATGTATGACTGCCTATGTCATAAGTTATAATTTAATAAAATGATTATTCTTTAAAAAGGATTATTTAATCCTTTCTTCCATGTTTTCCATTATATTACTTTTCTTTAAAATTGACTTCCCCAGTGCTTTTTCAAATCAGATAATTTTGCCTTAAATATAATTTATTCATTCTCTTTATCTCCATTAATTTTCATTTTCCTTAAAGTAATCTGACCACTTTATTCACATTTTCTCCTTTCTAAATACCTATAAACTGCCATTATATAACAATTGGTTGTATTTTACTTAATATTAAGTTATGTTTGGTTGGTGCAGCTAGGTAGAACTGAGGGAGTGTTCATACTGAATAGGGAATATCTGACAACAGGGCTAAGGAAATACCTATATACTAGCGTGGAGGAAATTATTTATGATGGACTAGTGTAGCTGAAATAATTCAGGAGTTTATTCAGTAGGAGGCTGTTGAGAAAATTTAGGAGACTGTACAAATTATAGACTTTCCAAGTAGGCAGTTTAGACAACACGGTCTTGATTGAGCTATTTGTCTAGAAGTAACTGACTGATGACTCTGCATTGTTATGGAGAGATGTGGTGGAAAAGTGAATGTGGTTTTCACAAGAAGGATGCATGTGTCAGAGTGCTGAGGATATTCCAGATTGTGCTTAAGATGCCAATCTTGTAGAAACTTCATGTGGGAAGAGTCCCTTGCAGGATCAAGGAACTAGAAGCTTGCCAAAGAATAGGAAATATGTCAGGAAGACAATGAAATCAATAAAACAATGGTTTTAAGTATCAGGTGGAGTGATTACTGCTCAGACATCTGTACAGCCACTTAGAATTCAAGACATCCATTTGTAAGAATGAAAATAAAAAAGTACATCTAGAAGGATACAGAGTAGAATTCAATAAAGCCTACACAGAGCAATTCTCCATGTAGGCATAGTATTATGGCCCCAACATGGAACATGGCCGCTGAGAGATCCAGGAAATAGGGCAGAGGGGTGTGCATGAGTGTGTGGACATGGAAGTGTCCATGGAATACAAATCACCTCGTTAGCTGGTGAAAAACATGCAAATGAAGATGATTTGTGATACAAAAAGCAGAAAGGCACCTGCGTAGGTGCCATGGTGGTGTAAGAAATGTACACAGATAGAAACCCAATACTGTGTTGGGAGGGTGGCCTAATGGTTAAGGTGTTTGCCTTACAAACACAAGGTACAGGGTTTGAATCTCACAGGGGATAAATGGCTAGGCTTAAAATGGCTTACAAGGGCAGTTAGCCTAGTACTAATCTATGAACTCGACTGTAATTTTTATACAGGGGCTGTAAACTCCTACAAAAGGGTGGATATGGTACTGTAGGCATGCAAATGGCCAAAACTATGGTCATTGTGTCCAGAAAGCAAAGCAAATTATTTAAGAATTAATATTTTTTAATACATATATTACATTTGCATGGCGCAGAGCCATGCAAACATGCTGTTATGGAAAAAAAATTAACAGGCGTAAAAATAGTGAAAAGTAGACATTTGCAAATATATTGCATTATAGCACCCAGCATGTAGAGTATTACAATGGCAGGTGTCAATGGCTGCTACAGACAGGCCCTGGAGTAGTGAAGTATCCAAGGTATACTCAATTAGCTGTATGTAAATGAGCTGGGGTTACTGAATAGCAAAAAGGGCAAAGGTGTCCTCAGATGCAGCCCATGGTAGGGCTAGAACCATGTATGTAGTGGTAGAACAGATAGCTGACATCAAAAGGGGGTGTGTCCCACTACGTTAAAATGGATTGGAGCTCAGAGGTGCCTGTTTGGACTCAGCTAAGCACAGCTAAGTAGGGAGGGTGTCTGAAGCTGAGCATGTTATAGCTAGTTTAAGAAAAGCTGAGCATGCCTGTGGTTAGTGGAATGTCAAAACTGCTGAGCAGTGTCTACACTAGCGCCATGGGTTTGCGTGGCATGCCGCACTGCTTAGCAGTGAAAGACGTGGGAAAAAAAATTGCCTGGAAAGACAGTCAGGTAGAACTGACTGATTAGCCCTATTCAACAAACACTGGCCTATTCAAACCTCAGTCATATACCTATCAGGTGGAATGCAGCATAATGAGCCAATCACACAGGCTGCAACTGCAGCACACCACTATAGGGTATGCATACACCCTACAATCTTATTTTCCCACATACTCTGCACAATTGGAGTACACACTTGGGAATTGTAACTGACAAAATGCTAGGGGCTGCTGCTGCTCTGCTACATCTGTATGTGCTTGAGGCTGATGTCAGTGAAGATGCTGATGCTGACAATAGGCCCAGACTGAGAAGGAGAAGAGTGTTCAGGTCCAGGGTAACCTTCCAGGGGCTACATGAGGTGGAGATTGGAGAATGCTACAGGGTGGACAGAGACATACTACAAGAACTCACTAAGCTCTGTCATCCTCAACTCAGATCCAGATCCAACAGAGGGGAACTTATCCCAGTGGAAACAAAGGTATGTGTATCCCTTAGAATATTAGCTACAGGTACTTTTCAAAGACCAACTGGGGATGTAATGTGGATCTCAGAGGCATCTTCATCCAGGATACTCCACCAGTGCCTGGATGCCATGCAAGCACATGCCAGTGAGCACATTTATTTGTCCCAAACCCCTGAGGAGAGGATCAGCAATGTTCATCTCTTCCACTATGTAGCACACTGCCCTGAGGTACTGGGTGCCATAGACTGCACTCATATGCACATCAATGCACACCTGGTGAAGAGGGTAGGGTCTATGTCAACCGCAAGGGGTATCACTCCATCAACTGCCAGGTCATGCGCAATGCCCAAGGCATTATCATAAATGTGTGTGCTGGCACCCCTGGCATCTGTCACGACTCCCACATCTGTCATGCCACATAGCTGTACTAGACATTTGCCAGGAGGGACATCCCATACGGCCATCTACTCTGGGAATGCTGGCTATGCACTGGAACTGGGGATGATGACACCCATCAGAAATATACACACACCTATTGAAGAATGCCATAATGAGGCACACGTAAAAACTAAGAACATCACAGAGCATGTGTTCGGGCTGCTCAAGTCACGGTTCCACTGCCTCAATATATATGGTGGAGTCTTGCAGTACTCCCCAGCGACATGTGCACACGTTCACAGTATGTGCCATGCTACACAATATGATCCTGTGGAAACAGTTGCAGCAGGAACATCACAGGAAAGGGACACACAGTCCCCCACTAGTGCCAAGGTCCCCACTGCCACGGGGGGACTTGGAGGTGGAACCCCTGAGCCCATCCCTGTAGGCAGATGTAGGTGTGCCCAACATGCCCTGGCCTTGGCATAGAGGTAACGCATAGCAAATGCACTGACAACCTAGGTTTCTAGGGACTGACACCTCATTCTGACTCACATACATAGTAAAAGGGTTGCCAGCCACATCACACAACCTGTACCTTACCATGTATTGGCTGTGTACTGCATGCATCAGACAGGGACAGCCCTGAAGTACTGTTATCTCAACTGCTGCAGGCACACGGTAAGCCACTCTTCTTTACAACAAATGAATGGGGTAGTAGACTGTGGTAGCATATGTATGGACCTGCCGCATGTATGCAAGCAAATAGAGTGGGCTACCAGGATAGCTGCAGACAACTGGCAGCTATGTGGGAGATTAGGAACTCTCTGTCCACTACTGGTTAATCCATAATATGCAGTAGGCCCCAAGCCAGCAAAACCCACTGCACTATGCGAGGGAATGACATACATTGGGGTCACAGGACAGATGCTTGACTGTCAATGCTAGAGTCCCTTACCCCCAACATACCCGTGTCCCCATACAACTGCAGTCACAGTATGTTTGCAAGGTAATAAAAGCAGACCATACAATCCCTGGGATGTCCCAAATAACCTGGTGACATGTACCATGTCCCAGATATGCAGGGGTCAAAGTGCTATGTTTGTCTGTGGTTGATAGTTTCAGTAAGTAAGCTACACTGTCTGGTGGCTTAGTGGGTAAGAACATTACCATGGTGGATGGGGTATATGGTTCAAGACTGGCTGCACTGAGTGTTTTGCATGTGAGCTATACCTATAGTAGGAGTTCTACAGACTCTCCATATGTCAGTATTTGTTACTGCAAGAAAGCTGGACAAATACAGAGACAATGGATGGGCAGGAGGCCACAGATATGGACAGTAGACAGCCCTGAGTAACCTACATGGTGGCTAGTAGAACAGCAGGTTGTAACAACTCAGAGTAGCACCAGGATATAAAGGCTGTCACATAACTGTGTCAGTACTTACAACAAGTCAGTGGGCACCATCCATACATCACAAATGTACAGAGTTTAGCATAATGTCCACATGTATGGCTCATATATCTGTTCTGTTTGTCATAACATTGCAGTTTTCTGGCAAACTATTGGCAAATCATTAAAGGTTGCTGTGAGAAACTAATAACAGACAGTTGAGATGCAGACTTCATATCCATTGCAAAATTCATGCTAATACAAAACCATTCTACCAACTGTATAGGTTTTTAAGAACAATATTAAAATCTTGTCCCCATGTTTGGGCCTATGTTCCATTGTTATATATGGCCCTGTCTAGATTAATGTCTGTAAGAGTTTGAGAGATATGGGCAACATATAGCCTTATAATAGCAGTACAACACAGACCTTCTGAGGACCAGAGCAGACGTATAGGGCACAATGCTGTACAACCTGCAAAACAGAGACAGTCAGAGGTGTGAAGTCCATAATCCTATGTGTGGTCACAACATACCTACAACTACATAGAGCAGCAACTGTGGACAAAGCCAGGAACTGAAGCAGGGCAGGACAAAGGCCCACATATAAGGGAAAGGAGGAACTACTGGCCAGACAAATGTAGAAAGCGCTGAATAGAACTGTTTGTGTAGTAGCATGGGGGTCTCTGCAGTGTATGGAGCTGGTAAACCAAATGTCTATCAGCGGTTCCTCACATCAGTCTATAATACCCTGCCACTGACGTACCAAGAAATCACAGTGCTATGTAAAATGTACCGGACATATTATGCAAAACTCTGTTCAGTCCAATACACTCTGTACACAAAAACGAAGATGCAAAACAGGAACAAAAGGATGAGCCAATAAACAGTAAAAAATGCACCTATTCAGGCCAAATACAATAAAACCAAGTCTGGACTTTATTGAAAAAAATAAAACAAATGATAAGTGCTTTCATCCTGACCACTTCAGAACTTCATCAAATTCCATTTACCTACTTTTCAGGGCCTGCTAATGTCATACATCTTAGATGCACAGTTACACACTCTCCATAAACATAAGCTCTGTGGTGTACGTGATAAGTATATAGCACTATAGTGTATACAGCTAGATGGGTACTGGTTCTAATCCCAAAAATAGCAACTGGGTGTATGGCAGTATATTCCCCTGCAGCTGTGTGTATGTCTTGCCTATGTGTGTGCAATACCAATGCATTTTAAGGCCTGTTCCACCCTGTTAATCACCCCATTGGGTTACTTTACAGGGCCTGCTGGTGTTGTCCACCTTAGATGCACAGTCACACACTCACTAGAAATATAAGCTGTGTAGCTGTCTTGTGTGTGTGTGAAGTAGCAGGGTGGCTGTCTTGTGTGTGCAATGGAAAAACCATTTTGAGGGCCTGTTAATCCCCCATTGGATTAGTTTACAGGACCTGCTGGTGTCATCCACCTTAGATGTACAGTTAGACACTCTCCAGGCACATAATGTCCATGGTGCATGTGATAAGTATGTAGCACTATAGTACATACAACTAGATAGGTAGGGGTTCTAATCTCCAAAACTGGCAACTCTATGAGTGTATGTCTGTGTGGACACAAAGCCCTTTGCAGTAGTATGGTTGTTTTCCCTATGTTTTCTGTATGATGTTTATACCATTTTAAGGGCCTGCAGAAACCTATTAACCCCCTCCCCCCAGTGACAACCTTTACAGCACCTGCAGATGTTGTCCTCCTGAATAGTAGTGTCCAACACTACAAAAGCATATAAGCTCTGTGGTGCATGCGATATGTATGTAGCGCTATAGTGTGTACAATTAGATAGGTAGGAGTTCCACTCTCAACAAGGGCAGCTCATGAGTGTGTGTGTCTGTACGTACATCCCATTGCAGCAGTGTGACTGTGTTAGGGCCAACACCTGTCCCACCATATAGGTTGCAGTCCATGTTTGGCCAGGTATGTCTTGTGACAACAAATAAAACAATACATAGTCTCAAGAGTGTAGGGCAACAAACATTTCCTAAATGTGTGTAATAGTTGCATAAAACAGTCATTTTACATCAGAAACACCTTAATGTTCTGAGACATAGCATAATCTAGGGAAATGCTGCAAGAATAAGATGTCATATTGGCAGACCAAGAGAAGTCCTGTCCTTTGCCCTTGTCGTGGGGATGGTTTGTCCTGCCAACTCTCAAGATACTACATGAAGTGTGGAAAGTGATTGTCATAGATAATGAAAAACGCTTGAATGTTTTGCACAATGAAATGATGTAGTTAGATGTATTCAGGAAGATCTTTTATTTACTGTTTTTGACTATAAGAACAAATACTTATGTATTTTTCAAGATGTTTATGTGGTTACAGATAAGAATAAAAAAAGAAAACTAAGTAAATTAGAGGGGGGGGCAAAAAAGAATGCCAGAAAAGGGATAGCTTGCACCATGTTTTTACCCAAGAACAAGAGTAAACATGTTATTAAAGGGGGAAATACTTATAGAGAGAATTATAGAAATATGAGTAAACAGGAGCATAATAACTATGATGGCGCCCCTTTAGAACAATCCCCCCAAGGAGATCACCAAGAATACAGAATTTACAACACGTCCCTCCTATGCTCAAGTAACCCGCAGATGGCAACCCAAAATTACAACAAGAGACAGACAGAGGGAGGATATCTTAAACAGGGATGGTGAAGTTGCAAGTCCTAATAAGGAGTTCATATGAAATGAAGGATATATATTTACGAATAAAAAATTTCATGTATTCAGTTACAGTTTGAATGTTTCCCACTTTAAACTTTTTGAAAAGGGGTTCACTTTTGTCCCTGCCAACAAGGGTAAGATTTCTGAAACTACGATAGCTATCAAGATGTTTACTAGGAAGCTGGACTTGAAGGAAACATTTTCTGAGACTTCTTCTGTGTCCTCAACTAGTAGATTGAGCAGAAAAAGCACTTTTAATCTACCTCTCCACTCCATGGTTAACAATTTTGCTACATTAGTGGAGAATGAGGTAAAAAACTTTCTAAATACCAAGAGATGGTACAAGGGCAATTTAACCCAAGAAGAAAGGAATATATTACAGGTTTTGAGTGGAAATAAAGAACTCAGAATGCTGAAAACAGACAAGGGGGTGGTGTGGTTATTATGCAGCAATGGGATTATATTGGGAAAATGTATGACATACTAAATTCAGATGGTCGATATTCCCAAGTTTCCCGCAACGAGATAGAGGTGGCATAAAGGCAGATAGATTTAATTTTGGAGGATAATTTGTTTCAAGGATTGTTTGATTTGGAGATATATAGTTTTTGGAGAGTTAATAAACTGTTATATCATGGATATTTGGAATTCCCAAACTCCATAAGGACATAAATAACCTCCCATTGAGACCCATTGTGGCATCTGCAGGTTTCAAAACACAACTTTTAGCAATTTACATTGACACGAAATTGAAGCAATTTTATAACCTATATGAACACCTTTTGATAGACTCTTGGGATTTTCTTACCAAATGGGTAAATTAGCATTTGATCCCAACTTTTCTCACTTATTCCCCACCATATAAGATTGCTCTGGTTTGAGGAAATACTGAGTGAATTTGAATTTTTGTCTCAGAATGATTTTCAGTTAATTATTGAGAACAAGGAAATTGTCTTGAACAATTTTATCTATTTCCAGAGGGAGTATGACAAGCAATTGGATGGTGTGGCGATGGGCGCAGCCTGCTCCCCAATTTATGCAAACATTGTACTCCTATACTGGGAAAGACATTACATGTTCAATTTTGAATATTACAACCACATTAGAGTGTATTATCATTTCTTAGATGACATTCTATTGGTTTGGCAGGGACCCCTTGATATTTTGATTGATTTTATGAATTATATAAATGGGACAACTGAATTTCTACCAACACACCATGTGAATGCTGAAACTATCCATTACTTAGATGTGTTGATTTTTAAAGATGTGGTTAATCAGAAGTTTGTGTCATGCATTCACAGGAAAGACCATTTTTCTAATTCATACTTGCATTTTCAAAGCAATCACCCATATTTTCAAAAGAAAAATATTGGCAAGGAGCAAATGGTTTGGGCTGCTTGCATGACCTCCCTTAGGGAAGGTTTGAAAGATGAGTTACATTTCACTGGAAGTTTATTTACATTGAGAGAATATCCAAAGACACTGATCGACCTGATAAAAGAAGAGATTTTGAGGGGATGGGGTACCAAGTACACCCCTCTAATTAATATTAAGGAGGTGGTGTCAAATAATGGACCTTTAATGGCCAATGGTGTTATGAATGAAGCCCCCCCCCAATGCATTAGGGGGTGAGGAATTATATTTTGTTATTAGGTACACCCAGGACACCAAAAAAATCAAAGATATTATTCTCAAATACTGGAATATTTTTTACGTATGCCTAGTGGTCCTAGGGTGTTTAGTTGCCCCTTGAAATTCAGTTATAGGAGAGGGGTGAATCTCAAATATATACCTCAGCAAGGATTTAAACCTGATCCCTATGGTGAGAAACTCAGGAAAGGAACTTATAGATGTGGTCCTTGACCACAGTGCCCCTTTTTAGCTAACAAGGATGAGCTATATTTACCTAGCATAAATAAATATGTACCTATGGATGGTTACTTCACATGCTACTCAAATGGGGTGATATAGATGGCTTATTGTATTTGCTATTTTTCATATTATATTGGGAAAACTGAACGGTGTCTAAAGCAAAGGGTATACGAACACCTCTATGACATAAACAAGAAAAAGAGGCTAATTCCTTATTTAGACACCTGAGTACATGTAGTCAGGCAGATTTTAAATTCTGGGTTATCGAACAAGTTAAACCCTTAAAGAGGGGTAGTGATTGGGGAACCAAACTTGAATGCCAGAAACTAATTTGGCAATTGGAATTTGGTGACTGTGTTAATCCCTGTTTAAATGACCACACCTCCATTATTCCAGTTTTAAAGATGAGCGCGTTATGTTTATAAAAGGTATAATTTAATTTTTTTTAAACCATAAAGAAAACATATGTTTATTTAATGACATATAAAATATACATAATTGTAAAAGTACACATGTTATACATGTATATATGTATATGATTTTAAGTGTTTAGGTGTTTATGTAAATGGGAGAGTTTCACATTTCGTTATTCTTTGTCAGCCTATGAAGATGATTTGTTTTAAATTTGTAAACCAATGAATTTTTACATATCACAATATTTAACTGGTTTTAGTTGTTTGTACACTATTCTGATGAAGTTTCAAGTTGTGAAACGAAAGCACTTAATCCTAACTCAATTAATCGTATTGTGGATTAATTTCCAACCTTCTTTGTGGTGTATTGAGAACTGTGTCTGGGATACCTGCTTTATTGGTTCAAGTGTGGCCGTGCTGTGTGTTTGAAATACTACATGGTGTCCCACATTGGGCATTTGTTAAGGTGGCATCCCTACTCTGTGTTGCCTATGTGTGTGCAATATGTATACATTTCGAGGCCCTGTGAGTAGACACTACCCCTAAATAACCCACATGTATCTAGGCATGAATGCTAACCATCACCACCCACATTTATAGGTACTGACTAAGGCTGTGGCAACTGTAAGTTGTGTGCTGTCTGTCATTGACTCACCAAATGATGTTAACACACTGCAACAGGGTCTTACATCAGGTACAGAGTGGTGCGAAGGTCCTGACCACAAGCTAAATGCAGAAAACAGTACCATCATATCATATGGAAAGGACATGGCCCCACTGTTTGCCACATCATAGGCAACCCCATAAACCCACAACCTGTGTTGAGAGACCTGGGTACTCAGTTTGATAACAATGTCGCATTCAACCATCATGTAGTGGCAGTGTCAGAAAGACCATGTACATGGTTCAACTCATGGTAAAGGGAGTGCATCCAGAAAAAGGTGGATATTACATCTGTATAGTCCTCAGTTAGTAGAACAATAATTTAGTACAATGGCCCATCTGATATGTATATATCCAGACATCTGCACCAACTGGAAATGTCATGGTAATACACACAAAGGTAATCCATGGCCTTCAACACCTGTCCTATGCAGACAGCCTCTAATCAGTAGTGCTCGACTCGGTATTAGACAGGTTGGCTAGAGGTGGACTGTGGCATGCCTACAAGGCAATGTTGGACCCTGCCCTTCAACAGCTGCCTCATATATGTGAGTCTAATTCCTCCTGCATTACCAGCACAACAGGCCTGGATCTGATATGTGACATCAACAAAATCTGCTGGAGAGAAAGGTTTGTCTCCCAAAGGCTTCCCTGTCTCAGGAATGCACTTCCCATACATGTCAAACAGAGTACCATGCAGACCCTAAGCAAGTGTAACTGTGATGAGTGGATGGGATACCACAATTCTGTCCCAGGGGTCCCAGCTGCATCCCTCAATGACAAGAGCAACAGGCACTGACTGATGATTCTGTTGGTGATAAACTAATGGCTAGGCTTGTAAGAGCCTCCGAGGCAATAGCCTAGTAACCCTGTATGATTCTAGGTACACTAGTTATGGCCTTGTGTGCTGTGATGGGCTGTATTGTTATGTGTCCACTCCCATCACTGTCATGTACTGTGGTGTGTCCTCTATAGACGACATACCAGTACCATGTCATACATCCACCATCCGCCAAATAGGTGAGTGGTACCACAGGTGTATAAGGACAGTTCAGCAACATCTGTGCAACACAATTACAGACAGCACTGCAAACATGTTGTAGGGTATTCTCCTTGTGGGTATCCAACATTCGCAGCACACAGATGTTTGTAGAATGTGTTTATGTGCTTGATATATGTAGACCCTCTGCCAGACAAATGTGGATGTCAGTTGGATATGTAATTGTTGTTTCCAGACTGTGTAGAATCTGGCTGTCCAAGCCAGACACCTCAGAAAACAGTTATGGTACTTTAATATATAGTACTGTATTCATTCCCTCATGTTGCATGATTAATATGTACACTCAGTTGCTGAGGGTGAGCCTGGGTCCCCCCAGTACTACTGGCTATAACCTGCTTTCCTGCTGTACACTAGCCATAGCTCTGAGGTGATGATATACAGGTGTTGAGTACACAGTGACCTAACCAGAGTATGTCAGGAACAGTCAGGGACACCTGGACAATGTTTGAACTATGCCTGTGTGGCAATCACAGAGTTAGAGGAGCAGACTGACAGTGCATCATGTGATATGGCAGCTGTATCCACCACTACTGACTGTCACTACTGTCTAATACACAATCCAGTCACATTCTTACATGAGCTGACCATTGCTAGGGGGACTCAGGGGCCAGAGCTGTGATCTATGTCACAG
Source organism: Protopterus annectens (assembly GCF_019279795.1). Lineage (NCBI taxonomy): Eukaryota > Metazoa > Chordata > Ceratodontiformes > Protopteridae > Protopterus > Protopterus annectens. The sequence goes on from NC_056729.1 coordinate 763,858,789, forward strand.
CAGAAAGAGACAAAAGGAAGGCCTGTAGCTGCTGGACAGCTGACTAACAGCGACATGTAATTCCAAGATATTTACCACAGACCTCTATTGTTGTAATCCTTATTTCCCATACCTGCATCTCCCAACTGTATCCCATCACATGGGGAATACTATTACATACCTGGTATAGTGCTGTACTCCTTTATGTGCAGAAATCCTATGGTAGAATGGTAGGATAGTGCAGTCTGTCATCAAAGAGAAAGTCACAGACCTGTGTACCATAAGCAGCAGCTTGCTTTTTTTAGGTAATGCTCATGACCAGCTGATCGTCTGTGCACCAATCTGTGGCTCAGACTTGTTAATTGCATTCAGAACAACTGGGTTGCATTTTCATTAGCCAAATTCATGGCAACACAGTGCTGTATTTCAGGTCTTCATGTAGAACTTGACCCTTTTCTTGGCCTGTAAGAAGGACATTATTGAGGTGTGGGGACCACAGCATCACAGAGGGTAGGTTGAAATACTCTCCATGGTTTGGATTTATGTGGTATGTCCACAGTTTTGCATGCTCTGTTTGGCCATTGTAGCAAACTTTCTGATTATGTGGCAGTTTACTGTTTAACAATGCGGGCTGAGGTCAGTAAGGATGCAGACAGATGTGAGTGTCATAAATCATTTACATCAGAATATACATGCTGCTGCAGTAGCTGCTGGTCTATTGGCTGTGTATGTTTGTAGGGGAAGACTTTGACACATGTTCCTGACATGACCATTCCCCCTGCCCCTTTATGTATGGGTGTTGTGTGGATTCCCTGTTCTAGGTGTTTGCAGGGTATGGTAGGTCTGTAGCAGGTAGCTGAGCATACTGATGCATATGTTTCAGGCTGCAGCTGATGCATTCTGCCTAGCAGCCATACTGGGTATTGTGAACACATTGTGGACAGCAAGCTGTATATGTCAGTGAGGGAGCAGTGTCAGCTCTGTTGTCACAGCATAGCCAGAGTAAGGGTACTCATAACAATCCATGTGATGCATGTGCAGCTGGTACATCTGTTATGTAGGAGTGTCATCCAGAGAGTGGTAGGCAACATTTAGGACACCTAAACATATTTGTGAAGTGTGTCCCAACCTACAGCCCTTTGAGATGCTAATATGAGTGGCAGTGACTGCAGTAGCAGAAAAAGTTCTGTTTAAAATTGCAAATTGTTTATGGAAACACCTGTTCATTTTTAAAGCTGAGCAGCTTAGTGGCTAATATACTGCACTGTCATTGACAGGGTCCTGGGTTTGAAACTTGGCAAGGGCTGAATATTTTTCTGCTGTGCATCACTGATAAACAGGATAAGTTTATGGAAACAGCTTCAAGTCTTCAAAGCTGAGTGGCTTAGTGGGCTAATGACTGTGCTGTGGTAAACAGGGTCCCATGTTTGAGGCTTGGTAGGGGTTATGCATCACTGATGAACAGGTTAAGTTTATGGAAACACCTGTTAGTCTTCAAAGCTGAGTGGGCTAATGCACTATGACATACTTGGCAGGGTCCTGGGTGATAATTTTGCTGATGGGCAGAATAGTGTCAGGCAGAAAGAAGGTGATTAAAGCAGTTTTGCCAGGGTGATAATTTTGCTGATGGGCAGAATAGTGTCAGGCAGAAAGAAGGTGATTAAAGCAGTTTTAAGCAGCTTTAATCGTGTTTTCTCAGGTTTGTGCACTGCAGCATGAACTCAAGCAGCACTTATCCCTGCTTAAGCCCACACTATTTCCAAAAAAAAAGAAAAAAATGAAAAAAGGGGTGATAGGAAAGTGGTGAAATGTGGGAAAGCAGGGGGAAAAACGATATGAAAGGCAGGTAGAGGTGTGCAGGATGGATGTAGGAAAGGACCATAGCTTTCCATTTCTTGTACAGCAACAGCTGCGCATCTTTGTGGACAATTTGGAATTTGGAGTCTGACATTCCAGAGGGTGGGGTGTACGTGAGATAACTTTGTTGATTAATTGCTGTGGTGATTGACTGATTGATGGCAGTGTAGCTGTGGGCAAAATGAGGAGCTATGTATGGGTGGTATTTTTTGCGGGACAGATGACAATTTTTTTAAGGCTAGAATGGGATTTTGGGGAAGGGATATAAGTACATGTGAGGAGGTAAGTTGGGTAGGAGAGATAGCATTTGCAAACAGACAAGACAGCAGGGACGGGCGGTGTATGACACACGAGGACAGGTAAACACCTTGGACGGGGAGGGTGTTGTGGAATCAGAGGACCAAGTGCCCTCAAATGGCAGCACTGAGACTGAGTTCCCCACCTATGGTCAGTCATCACTGCGTCTTCATGGCCCAAAGGTGGCTTTACTTGGGACTGGGCACCAGGGGCAGGCCTGCCCCTCCAGGTGCGCCAGTCTGCCCTTGATCTGGCACAGTCAATTGTCCATATCACACTGGAGGATCCCGCGCACCATTCCTGAGAGCTGTTGTCAGGTGACCACTCCCTCTCTGCGTCTGTGCCCGAGGGGGACAAGCCCCATCCCCTGAGGGAGTTCCATACATGGGTGGTGCAGAACCAGCGGAGAGGACAACTCCAGGTTGGGTCCCAGTCATGCTGGACCAATGCCATGGCCAGATGAGGTGGGGTAGGTGGGTCTGCAGGTAGCAGCATACCCACTCATACTGTGGTGTTGAGGTTTTTTCAAAGTGTATAGGTTAGTCCTGCACAGAACATTTAAACTTTATTTATAACAGCATGCATGGGTGTTCCAATTACCCATAACAATACAATTGCATAGCATATAGAACACAACAATAAATGGGATAACAGTCAATATTGTAACAGAATGCTAGTAACAGTTATGGCAAAAGGCCAACAATATTGGTATTTCAACAAGGTATGCTAGTATGCAACTATTGTAATATGTAACAATAGTTAAACACAAGGCCCAACATAAGGTTTTGAGAACAACATATGTGAAATGGAAACCATACCCATAGTATAACAATAATAATATTTGTGATGCAGATAAGGGTTGGGGAAAGAGAGAGAGAGACATTACATTAACAACAGTATAGGCTTATATTTATTGCAACAGTACTGTTCTATACTCTACATGTCTGTGCTCACTTTTATGTCTACGAGTGCCCTATATCTTCTGTAGCACGTACATACCTCTCAAGCTATCCACATGGGACATTATGGGCCAATCTGTAACACCTACAGGTACACAGCTACAGGGGACTATTACATGTCAGGGGAACATATATGACTACCAAGGTGTGCAGTGCACTGATGTTGTGTGAGTGTGCTACTGACATAATTGGACTGGATGTTAAATCTCAGTCCATGGGTTTTGGCAACAGTGATCACTACCCATGACAGCATTACACTTCAGAGGCATGTATTGTGCACAGTACAGAGAGTGTACACGTATCCCGCTGTCCTTGGCAGGCATGGGGTTAGATTATCAGCAAACATTCACATAAGTACCAGGCATACAGCCGTAACAACAATAAACAGTTTATTTGTCTTATTAACTTAGAATAGTAGTGTACTTGTGGATGTTTAATTTAATGAAGTCTTATCAGCTTGCTGAGCAATGCTATTTAGACACTAGTACATCTGGACATATGAATTAGTATATTATTGCAGCAGTACTTCAGACAATTTATTTACCTGTAATTCCTGTGGGGAGAACATCTGCTAACAATGCATAACTGTTTCTATACATATTCAGTAGTACTTGTCTGTTTCTATAAATATATATTAGTAGTTGTCCCTGGATTCAAACCCTCGTCTGTGTGTGGAAAAATGAACAACATACATATCATTCAGCAAACTGAGCTACTGAACCACTGTTTTGCATTAATTGGCAGATATGTGCCTACAGCTCACCGGGTAACAAATTCTGACCTGGTAATGTAAGTAGAGTGTCACACAAGACTGCAGTGACACTTGAACACACATGCATGAGATACATGCATGTCAGAGATAGTAGTTGAAATGAGTATTACTACTTGGAAGGCAGGTGCACACATTTAACCCCTAGTGGCTGGGAATATATGTGATGTGCACAGACCATATTGGGGTGCTGGGCTGGCTACCTGACCCATATACAGTTGCAGATGGTATATTTGCATTCTACAGCTATTACGGTTTCATACTTGCCTGCATCAGCATAACTATGTTCAGGAATGCATATAGCTGAAATGAAAAGGTTAACATAATAGAATCCTGAGGGAAAACCACTATAACAACTTACACATTACCATTCAAGGATCAGATCTTATAGTGCAGAACAAATATCATAATGCAGTATATCTTGTAGTATAGCTCCACATCTACACTTTAGCAAAACAGTTCTTTATCAGCTAACCTTCAGTCACTGTATGGTATTATACCTATGTTTACTACACAGCACTTGTGATACTCAGTTTCTTGGCTAATAGCCCAAAATACACACAACATTTGGCACAACAAACCTTTATTGACGGTGACATGAAACAGTTAACAGTCTTTTTGTTGTTGAACACTTTACATAATGCAGACATTGACAGACAACTGTTATTCTACAATGTATACATTGCTAACTTTATTTCCTTAACAATTCTGACTGTAGGTGTACTTTATTTCCTGAAATTTATGAATGAAAATGATTTATTCCCTTCACATTATGAATCCAGTTGTACTTTATTACCAGAACATCATTAATAATACAGTATATACATGCTATTCCTTAACATTGTTAATGCAGAAGTAAATTGCTTTCCTTAACATTATCAAGTTTTATGATTTCATGTATATTCAATTGCACCTGGCATTACTCACTTATATCAGTGTAGGTCTATGAACACATTCATTGCAGTACACTCAAAACAGAATATACCTTCTTGCAGTTATTACTGTGCTCTTTCTTAATTATATTACTATATATTGCAGGATATATATCTGTACTCACCACATTCTCAGTGCAACCTGGCCAGGCGCCCTGCATGGGCCTCCAGGTTGTGAGATCTCTCCTCTGTAGCTGTGGGGAGAGAACACACCATTATGTATACATGTGTATCAGATATTCATAACAGACTTTGGTGAATTAATGTTTCCTATACTTACAAACTTGTGGAGCATTGTCGTCCCTAGCATCTTGGATCCACTGGGCCAAGAGTTTCCCCTTCCTATGCTTCAGGTCATTGTAGTGGTGACACACCTGCTCACCAGTGTGGGAGATGTCATTTGCAGTGGTGAGGTCTCATGCCAGCTGGTCCCAGGCCTCATATTTATATTCAAACTCCTGGTACTGGCCCTGCAGCAGCTAGATATCATGGTCTTTTACAAGGAGCCCAACCATGACCTTGAACTCCAACATGCCCCACTGCTGTGCCCAGAAGCGCACACCCTCTCCAACTCATGCCATAGCTCTTGCATGGATCAAACTCCAACAAGTTCTGACTGTAGTCCCACCTGTTCAGCTTAAATAAGGCTGTTTTCCCACCCTTTGCCAACATTGGACCATTTTGAAAAGTGCTAAGTGAAGCTTAGCATGAATCAAACCCGCTTAGCTCAGCTGAGCAGTGCTTAAACTGGCAAATGTTCATTACTGGCCAAACCAGCTAAGAGGAGCTGTGCATTGCTAAGTACTGGGCTTAGCAATGCTTAGCAGAGCTTAGCTATGGGCAAACCAGATTTTTTTTTAAAAAATAAAAAAAAAGAATTTTGAAAGTAATTGTTCAGTAATGATACTTTATTATTATGTGTATCTGTTTTACTTTATATCAACTAGCCTTATGCATTTTAATTACGATATCTTGGAGTGTGATTTAATGTATTGATCACTTGTGTGTAACTGGGGCTTTTAGCCTCAGGTCTCCACTGAAAATGGGCTTTTGGTCCAGCTGGACTAACACGGTTAACAAATCTCAATGTATACACAATTAAAAAAATATATTGTTATAACATTTTTCTATCTCATGTAAAAGCTGAATGGCCTGTCTATGTATTTGAACTGTGTACCTATGGCATACAAGGCCATGACTCTAACCATTCAGCTATCAAGGGCATGGTGATTATAGCTATGCATTTCTATATAACTCTCAGTTACGTTTAAGCACTGCTGAGCAGTGTGCCATGCTGGCCAAACCCAATTAGCTATACTTAAACTTGACCTTTCCTAAATAATTAAATGCATCCAGTTTCTATTTTTAGATGTCTGTCACATGTCTATTGCCAAGAGCTGCAATGCACTGCACACACACACACACACACACACACACACACACACACACACACACACACACACACACACACACACACACACACACACACACACACAAAAAAAATAAAAAACTATTTAAACGTGTTTCAATATCTGGCACTTTAACAGTGCAGGGGGTATGCTACTCATCTGCGGACACTGTAACACACACCCTACACTGATTCTGTAACTGTGTTACACACCTTTACCTCAGTAGCATTCCTTCATTAATATGCAAGGCAAGCTACAGAGAGAGAGAGCTGCAGACACAGCAGCAGTACACTCAGTGTAGGACTTACACTATTCCTACATGGAGTTTATTGGATCTGGGAACAGTCTACATTGAATTGTCAATGTAAAGAAACACTGAGATTTAATATAATAGAGACAGATCATTGACTTTCAATGTAAATTTGGAAAGCATGATATTCCATAAACAAGCATATTTACTGGAAGTGAAGCCCCCCCACACACACATCCTCCATCTCCATGAATATAATATAATGTTTCCATATATGCTTAAAAGAGGTAAAAAGAGCACATTTCATCACTCTATTATCATCCAGTCTATGGGAAAAATTATCTCAGTTGAACTACAAGTGAATGGCACAGACCATCCATTCATCTCCACTTACACTGTATTCTGCAAACAAATGTAAAACTGATATATTGTAGTTAATGGGCAATGAAAGGTTTTTTCATTTTAGGTAGACTGAAATCTATCAAAAACATTGTCAGAGTGCAGTATGAAAATATAAAATAAAGTATAAGATAAATTATCAAACCATCTGTTGTCTTTGACTTACTCTGTGATATCCCAACAGAATATGCCATTGATACTATGGTACATTATTATATTTAATGCAGTATTAGAGTGTTATCATTATTTTCTTCTGCCTGTGTCCATAATAATCAATCAGTTTTATACACAACTGCAACAATAGAATGACCAATGAGTCAGAAACAAACTGGAGCAGGAGAAAATGACTTGAGCACAGCTCGAACAGTACAACCAGAAAAATTATTTTAATGAATAAAACGATATGAACAACTTCAACGGTTAAGCGCTTTCATCTGTTTGTATACAGACTTCATTAGAACTGGTATTTTAGAAATACCCATAGTTTAAATAGCAACTTTGGCGCCAAAAATTCAGTCACTTAAAGAACCATCCTCCTATTTCACAATAATGTAACATAACCAAACAAGCTATGAATACATTGTAATAATACATTATAATACATTAAAATAATACATATAATAATGCACATGTGAAATACATATGTAAAATACATTATATAATTATGAAATTATAAAATACAATATGAAGTACATTATGAAATTCATTACCACATTCCTCTAGTCTAGTACATAAGTCCTATTTGAAATGCAATATGTATAATATAATTAAATATAATTAATATAAATTAATATTCAAATTTCCTATGAGAATGTCCATTAAAAATCATTAAAAATCAATTGACTTATAAAATCATATAATAAGTAAGTGGCAAATACTTACAGATGCCACTAGATATCCAAGCATTAATGAAAGTATTAGTATTAAACCTTTTTTAGCCATCAGTTAGTATATATTAATCATTAATTATTGAATTCATTTGATAGATACAATATGTCACAACATTTTATAATAATGAGTTTTAATTCTACATGAGTATATGATTTTTAATAAGTCAATTGATTTTTAATGATTTTTAATGGACATTCCCATAGGAAATTTGAATATTAATTTATATTAATTATATTTAATTATATTATACATATTGCATTTCAAATAGGACTTATGTACTAGACTAGAGGAATGTGGTAATGAATTTCATAATGTACTTCATATTGTATTTTATAATTTCATAATTATATAATGTATTTTACATATGTATTTCACATGTGCATTATTATATGTATTATTTTAATGTATTATAATGTATTATTACAATGTATTTATAGCTTGTTTGGTTATGTTACATTATTGTGAAATAGGAGGATGGTTCTTTAAGTGACTGAATTTTTGGCGCCAAAGTTGCTATTTAAACTATGGGTATTTCTAAAATACCAGTTCTGATGAAGTCTGTATACAAACAGATGAAAGCGCTTAACCGTTGAAGTTGTTCATATCGTTTTATTCATCAATCAGTTTTATGTTTACAATCCCTTCCAATTATTCATTTACTTGGATGACAGCTCTTCGGAATACATCAAATGCTGAAACATACTGCATGGAATTTTAAGGAATCCATACCTTCCTAGTGGCACATTAAATCCTTACTGTTTGAAGCAATAGTGTTCTATGTTTCTCTATCAGCAATGTTGATTTGCATCCCACATTGAGAAAATTGCATTTCAGCATTTGGCATTTTTGAAATAAATCATTTTATTCAGCTTCTGTGGACAAACACAAATGTGAATCTTGTCTTTCTTTCCAGTGACATAATTCTATTCTTTCATCATACTAGCTATAATTCTTAATAGCACCTACAAACCCCACTGCATACCTCCCAACCATATCAAATTACTCGGTTTTTACTGGATTTTGGGGTCCAAATGAAGAGATGCCATGATTCTTGAGTGGCACCCCTTCATTTCCATTTTTTTTATTTTTATTTTTTTTATTTTTTTCTATATCGTGCTGTCGGAGCTGACATCATCACGTGTGCGATGATGTCAGCTCCATCAGGGCTACCAGCCAGTCAGAATTGAGCTCAAGGAGCTCAGGTCATCATTTCCGGCTGGTCTGGCTGCAAATGCGAGTGGGAACATGGATTATCAGGCAGCAGCACTCATTTTGGACTCAAGTAAGGAAAGTGTGTGTGTGTGTGTGTGTGTGTGTGTGTGTGTGTGTGTGTGTGTGTGTGTGTGTGTGTGTGTGAGTGTGTGTGTGTATGTGTGTGAAAATGCCCCCATGTAATACACCTGGTGGCTAGAGGTATTCAGGTTCAGAGCCTAAAGTCCCTAACCACCACCATTTCTGAGCTTTGTCCAGATTTTTTTGTGCTAAGAGTTGAGAGCTATGGTGAGTGAGAAGTGAGAACGAATTTGTATTCCCCCATTATTGGCTTTGTCCAGGTTTTTTGTGGTAAGAGGTTGAGAGCTATGGTGAGAAGTGAGAACTAAATTCACTAAATGATAGCCATTAAGTTTCAGTCTTCCTATTTTTTAGGAAACTGCTGATTTGGAATAGTGATATGTTGCTCTGACTGTAGTGCATAGGTTCCTGGGCCCAAGACTTGTCAGTTAAATGCATGGTGGTAACACAGTATTTTATTATAGCAACTTTCCAAAATTATACAAGCAATGTTTAAAATGTGTCCCTGGTAAGTACCTAGCCCCCACCACTTGTGAGCTTTGTCCAGGTTTTTTGTTCTAAGATTTGAGAGCTTTGGTGAGAAGTGAAAACTGAATTTGTAATCCCCCATTATTGGCTTTGTTTGTCCAGGTTTTTTGTGCTAAGAGGTTGAGAGCTATGGTGAGAAGTGAGAACTGAATTCACTAAATGATAGCCATTAGGTTTCAGTCTTTCTTTTTTCAGGAAACTGCTGATTTGGCATAGTAGTATGTTGCTCAGATTGTAGTGCATGCCAGTGACATGCATGGTAGTAACGCAACATTTTATTCTAGCAACTTTCCAAAATTATACAACCAATGTTTAAAATGTGTCCCTGGTTTTTAACCTTTTGCCCCCCCCCCAAAAAAAAATGAAATTGAAATTAAGTGTGAGAAGCTGTGCAAGATGTCTATGGCTTACACTACTGTAATTATATTTATAGTGTGGGTGTGGAAGTAGACTTTTATGATGGAAATATTCTGAATTGGGCAGTTTTGTCATTATTGGTTCATGCATTTTGTTTCATTGCCTACAGTACAGCCTACTGGAAAAATGTTCAAACAATAAATTTAAGATGCACTCTGTCTAACAAGTGTGCTCTGTATTATACAAGGAATATAACTTAATAAAGTCAGGAAGGTGTATCAAAGAAAAGAACACATGTATGTTTCCTGTTTTGTGTGCAAGGGGCCAATGATTTGAAAACAGCCCAGAGGTAATCTTTATCCACCACTGGCCAGATGCAGTTTCTTTGGATGTGGTGTGGGTTTCAATGCTATTGCAATGAATGTGAGTTTCAAGGGCAGAGAAGTTTTAATGCCAAGTCTATTTTCATTGTGAGACAGTATTGCTTTGTTTAGCAGATGTATGTTAGTGTTTGTGCATTGTTGTGCTGCAAAATGTAAAAATAAAATCTAAATAATCATTGTAGAAATAAAGCAGTATATACAAATTAGTGTTTATGGTAAATGGGGAGAAATTGCCAGGTAATGGGACATTGGAATGGCTGCAGGGTGACTCTGGTGCCATATTTTGGTTGTCTATTCTTCAGTTTACATTTGAAAGTTGGTATCCCACAATTCCATTGGAGTGAGTGGGGTTACTTAATTATGTATGCAAATTAGATGTAATCAGTGTACAGATTTGTACCTATTTTTCATGGGCCTTGTCCAGATTTTTGATGTTTCCAAGTTCAGAGGTATGCTCCACTGTCCTTTATTCCTGTTCAGTTTTACTTGTGAGTGCAATATGTACTTTACTAGATGCATATGTTGCTACCAGAGTACAAGGTTTTATGTTCTATATGATATTCTCCTGGTAGACATCCAAAGCATGTAGATAGATTAGCATAGTCATGCAGGACATCATTAATGAGATTCTGCATAGCACCTTTGCTGTCTATTTGACTGTGTGAATGATCCTTTATACAAACAGTCTTTGCTTTTATACTTTGAAATTGTTTTACCATTTCTAGCATCTCACAAGACATATGATACAATATATTAGGATAATTTAGTTCTTTAAGTACAACTATTTGAAAAAAAGTGTTTTACTCTTATGCCACCATTTTCTAACTTAATGAAACCAGCAGGTGGTCAATTGACTGTTCTACATTTTCTGTAGACCAATTGATTGGGTGTTGAATGGGAGGACACATTGTATTTCTTACTGCTAGCCAAAATAAGATCAGGTGAATGCAGCTATCTAATAATGCAGCTTGCAATCCTCTCTCAGGGGTTCCCACAGTGAGATGTAAAAATGAATATCAGTCTGAATGTCAATGATGTGTAGATTAAAGGTTCAGCAATTATACTTAAAATTACTTAGAGTCACACTTTCTTGTAGTCTGTCAAAGACTTACAAATCCATCTTGATACGCCTGCACACTCAGTAGTCTCCCTCTGTGTAACCTATCTGGAAAGCTTAGGAGAACTAATGGATTCTTGCCATCTTCTATAAAGGTTAAATGCTTTGATTTGGAATGTGGAGTATTTTGGAGAAATTTTGGATGCTCAATCAATTTGCAATAGTATTTTTCCATCAAAGTGGCATGGAGGAAGTGAGATATTATTTACAAGAAAGTCCTGAAAATTCATTAGTGATGCAATTTTTAGAATTTTGTTTGTTAAAAATTATCTCATGTTTGATAATACATTTATACACATATGCTGATATTTTATGATGTATTTGGAACAGGAAAATATTTAGGCAACGTGTATCTTGAAAAGTATAAATTTATTTGGCCATTGTATAGATGGTCCACTGTTTATTTCACATGGTTCTTTTGATATTTTTCATGCTTGTATTACATTTCAATATAACTCTGCTTGGAATTAAGTTTTTGGAGGTTTATTCTAGGCAACAGATTTATTATTTCAATTTGCAATTTGCAATAAGAAATGATTATTTTTCCACAATACATAGGAAGCCCTCTGGAATGAAGAGTCTGGAAGTTGATGCTCACGATTACCGTTATGAGTTGTTAACAACTTGCTTCCTATAGTCCAGGGTTTGTTTACCTCAGCCAGCCTTTGTTACACTATGACTGATCAAATCACTAAGATGGACAGTGCTCTAGAAAAACTGGATTGGTCTATTCAATGATCTCCTAGTCTGCATACCCCATACCTCCATATGAACACATATTTGTGTGCCACTAGCCACTATCCTAATCATCTGATTGCTTCATCATACTCAAAAAGGAAAATTACCAGTTCAGCTAATAACCATATTTCTTTCTTTCTTGGAGGAGGCACAAAAATAATATAGTTTTCTTAGCAGGGCATATTCTTGAGAGACATAGAAAGGGTGTCTAATATTGCAGATAATCCTAAGAAAAGCCATTGTGAATTAACACAGGCTGTATCTATAACTTTATAATTATTTTCAGCTACAATGACTGCTCTATTTTTGCAACTAAATGTGTCCATATTACTCTTATGATACAAATAAGAGACATTTGCATGTTTAATGTATTGACCCCTGAAACTATCATACCCTCTTTTTCTATTGCATCTTATTAAATAAATCATATTTTGCATGAAAATTTGGTCCCTGGTCCCTAGTCATTTTCATATACAATTTACTCCACAGGGGGATACTTTCATAGATTCATAGACTGTTACTAGGCTAGTGACCCAAGGGGCCTTTCTAAGCTTAGATATTTTTTTCCCAAAAGAATAATGATGTTCTGCATCCAAACAGGACATTGAAGGCCAGACATCTATAAGTTACCTCTGTCCATAAGAGACATGGGTGTCAAGCCTGGTGTAAATTTCCTATTATACCATGATCCCCCCAAAACGTGCACGCTGATTGGCCAGCGTGCCCATTGTAAATCGAGTTATACTAATGGAAAAAGGTCCGGTCGCCCGGACTTTTTTCCATTAGTATAACTCGATTTTTAAACATTCTCGCTATGTTAAATGGGTTTAACATAGCGAGACAGCTTTAAAATAAGCAACGGAGATCTCCGTTGCTTATTTTAAAGCTGTCTCACTATGTTAAACCCATTTTACATAGCGAGGCAGTGTTTTTAAAGCAACGGAGAAAGCAAGATCTCCGTTGCTTTTTAGTGTTCGCTATGTTAAATGAGTTTAACATAGCGAGACAGTTTTAAAATAAGCAACGGATGTCCGTTGCTTATTTTAAAACTGTGTCTCTATGTTTAATTCATTTAACATAGCTAAAAAAAAGCAACGGAGATCTTGCTTTCTCCGTTTTGCTCACAACTCTGATGTACTGCGCAGGCGCGCAGTACATCAGAACTGCCGCGGATGCCAGACATCTGCGGAAGGGCAGTAAACAGGCATTATACTATGCCATTATTTAAGAAAAGTAATAGTTTCTTTTCTTAAATAATATCATGGTATAATAGCAATAACCCACTTCTGGGTGTGGGTAATGCTAAATTTACCCACGGTTGGCTTTGTTTGGTCCTCGGGCTTCGCCCTCGGGACCAAACCACGCCAACCGTGGGTAAATTTAGCATTACCCACACCCAGGCGTGGGTTATTGCTATATTCCTCATTCACTTGTCTAGGTTGTGCTTAAACTGGATAATAGACTAACACACCTTCACATGGATGGGAATCCTGTTCCATAGGACGAGCAGTTGCAAGGACATGTATCTGTCTCTCCAGTATCTTCTGTTTATGTCACAGAGAAACTTCAGGTCCTGAGACCTCGTATTTCTGGTACAGTTTGACTTAAAAATATGTAGGAGATTCATAAGTGTGGAGTTTGCGGATGCTTTGTAAGCCAGGCATAGACCACCCCTCAGCAATCTATAGGAGACTGAGTAGAGAGAAAGGGCTTTAAGGCACTCTGCATAAGGCAGGTTTGTTATGACTTGTATTCTTTTTTGTAAGGAACCATTGAGGTCACTCTAGTTGCTGCATATGCCTGGTCAGGTACATACCAAAGGGAGCAGTGTACTCTATGACTGGTCTGATAAGAGTGGAGTATTGTGAGATAATGACCTCTTTGTATTTAGATGCCATGCCCTTACTTATAAGTTTCACAACATAAAAGGATTTTTTTCATCACTGTGGCTATGTGATGGTGAAATATAAGGCTACTGACTATGTGCATGCCCGGATCCTGATCATTGGTGACTCTTAGAGGTGTAGTAATGGGTCTGCTTTAGTAGACCGAAACATCACATAACCAAAATTTAAAATACTGAGCCCAAATAAACAAATGCACAGAACACCAAACGTTCACATGAGCGAAATGCTGTTTCACCATCAAGTTCCCCCTATGCACCACTAGAACAGCGGATTCGTCCAAGCCCTCTTTGTAAGTTCAAACAGCAAGCACAAAATGAGTGTAGTCTGCTGACAATGAGATCATGATACAGTGAGGATAGGAAAATATGCTCTTTCCTCACTGTAGGGCGATCTGGGAGTTGGTATATATAATTATCAGGGGGTAGAGCAAAAATGGATTAACGGCAGTTAATGAAATTTTGTTTGTTTATGGTAGCTTTTCTTAATGTAATATAGGTACTGTGGATTTATGTAATACTTCAGTTTGCTGGGTAATGGCGCTGCAGGATGTTCCAGTGCAGGGAGATGTGTTTATTTTGTAGCTGCATTATTGTTTATCTTGTATATGTTACAGTGTAGTAGGTAAGGTTGCTATTTAAGGTTATTATCAGCGAATAAGAGTAAATGATTTAGTAGAGGTTGCAAGGAGAGTTTTTGTGCTTACTGATGGCATTCCAAAGATCATGTAGTAGTATTTTGTTGGGGTTTGTGTGGATTACTTGTATGTATGTGTTGGTGTTCTGTAAGTCACTGTTTTGATAGTCAGTTTTGTGAACTTTCGGTGTTTAGTTGTTTTGTTCTTTTGGGCTCGGTGTTTTGACTGTTGATTATGTGATGTTTCTGCCTACTGAAGTAGACCCATATTATCAACATGGTAATTAGCCAGGATGTTGATTTCCCAAAAGGTACGATTATGCATTTCTTAGCACTGAGTTTAAGACCATGGCTTTTGCACCATTTATAAGTCAGAGATAGACCTTGAAGAATGTGTCTGCAGGAGAGTTGAAGAGAACTCCCAGCTTGCAATCATCTTTAACTTAGTCAGCCATGAACCTTCAGCATAAGCTTTCATTTCAGAGAAATAGATGCCAAAAAGCCCTGGGGGGATACTACTAGTGACTGGCCTCTTGGTGGAGGTGGCCTCACCTATTTTGACCTCCTGATTCCTATCAGTGAGCAAGTTGGCTATGCAGCTGGTGATAAAAGGGTTTATACCTAAATTAGTAAGCTTGTCTATAATGCCTGAGTGGGGTATTGTATCAAAAGCTTTGGCCAGTTCAAGGTAAGCTGTGTGCACTGTCTTACTTTCATCCAAGGCTTTGGTGACCCTTTAAAAAAAGTCCACCAGATTTAATAGGCATGACCTTCTTTTAATAAAGCCAAACTGTGATGGGTCCAGTGTTTGCAGTTTACCTATGTCTTTATTTATTATCTCCACAATGATTATTTCAATGGCCTTGCATATGAGGCTGGTAAGACTTATGGGCCTGTAGTTACCCAGATTAGTGGTTGAACCTCCTTTATGCAGGGAAATGACTGTAGCCATTTTCCATTTCTTGGGCACAAAACCTGACTAAAAGCTCCACGTGAAAAGTGATTCAAGAGGACTAGAGAGGTCATGTTGCTTGCTATTTATTAAACATCCCAGGCTGTTATTGAGGCCCATTGATGCAGTGATTTTGACCTTGGAAAGTGCATTAATGACCTGTTTTCTAATAATACAAACACAAATACCTTGCACTACTAAAGGTGGTACAAATACAAACTAAAATGGCTCCAAGGTTAGAATACGCCACCATGACTGTTAAAACCTTGTTTTACTAAAGATGTAATTAAAATGTGTGAATGTACAGTTGAAATGATGGATAGAACTTCATTATAATCCAATAGCAAAAGATAAGCGCTTTCAATAATTCTTCATCAGATCCGATAAAGAATCATCGAAAGCACTTATCGTTTGCCATTGGATTATAAGGGACTTCTATCCATCATTTAAACTGTACATTCATGCATTTTAATCACATCTTTAATAATAAAAAAATGTTTTCTAATAATGGTTGGAGGAATTTTATGTAATATTTCCTTTGGAATATAGGAGGGAAATGGGGGAGAAATTTGAGTTGAACCTGTCAGCCAAAAGGCTGACAATGGCCTCCAGACCAGTTCAGTGTGGGTGATAGCCATTTATAATACGTTTTGAGCATTGTTGTGTGCTTCTTCTGAGGTTACAGACATATCTGTAGAAAGCTTTGTGGTTGCCCTTTGCCTGAGAAGCTATTTTGTCTTCAAATTTAGTCTTTAAAGTATTAATTAACCCTCTTAGCTGCCTGTTTAGATTGGTCAGGGGGGCTTTTAGTATGTATGTATGGCTTTGTTACTCCTATGCTTGGCCAAGATTTTTTTCTTTTGTTGAATAACAGATTGATAGTGTGATTCCACCAGGGTGCCTTGTATTTTGAGTTTGTCTTATTCTTACTACAAGTGGGAGCAGCACACTCTATACAGTGCAGTGCATTTTATGGTATTTACTGGGTTTGAGGGTGCTTGGAGTTTAGCTGAGGTGTTGCTTAGTAGAGAGAGTAGTTAGCCTTGGAATAGTTCCTAAAGAGTTTTGGTTTTGCTGGATCCCCAGATTTAAATTTTATTGAATGTAATACTGCCTTATTGTTAGATCTGACAAGCAAAGATATTACATTGGGTGAGGAACATAGGCCCCTCATGTTCATGAGTACAAGGTCAGGGATGTTTGTACCCCTAGTAAGAGAATAGACCAACTGTTCCAGGATGTTGTTACTAACAAAGTTTAGGAATCGCTGGGCTTGTGCATTAGAAGTGATGTAGGATTCCCAATCTATAGAGGGGTAGTTGAAATATACCATGAATATCACATTGGGTTGAACAGTGAAGGACTCTTGCATTGAGATAGATAGTATGGGTTTCCTGGATTATGAAGGGTGACCTATATGTTGCAAGGATATGTTACGGTATCCTGTTTATGGTCAGTTGAACATGTGTGAGTTCCAGTGAGTCATACAGAAATGCCCATATAAAACCCATACAGACATAAAGAGTACAAGCAAACTACACACAGAAACTGGAAGTTAGGATTGAATCTGAGATACTGGTATTGTAAGGCTGACATATATTTTCAAACACAATAGCAGAACACTCACAGCGGGACCCC
Organism: Protopterus annectens; assembly: GCF_019279795.1. NCBI lineage: Eukaryota > Metazoa > Chordata > Ceratodontiformes > Protopteridae > Protopterus > Protopterus annectens. Next base: position 763,876,077 of record NC_056729.1, read on the forward strand.
TTTTACATAAAATGATATACCAATTGCTTGAATAATTTATACATCTATGTGGGTTTCTAAAAATCTAACCTTGTGTTAATTTTTGGGCACATTGGGTGGTACAATCTCCCTGGTGATGCCTGGGAGGCAACCACTAGTGATTTAGCTTTATCCTTTCCTATAATAGCAATATGGCTTTGGGGCTCTACATAAAACAGCTGCCCCTCAAACGTAATGTTCGTTTTCAACATTTGTACATTAAGCAGCTGATGTTTTAACAGTGTTATTGCCAGTCAAAATTAATTTGTAATGAAATACCTATTTTCATGATTTATAATTTACCACAGCCTGTCTCCAAAGCAATAGCTGAAAGACAACATGATAAAAGTATAACATTTTCATACTTTGTTTAGCTTCCTCTGAAAGACGTGGGGGCCTCCCTAGGCCTTCCTAGAAATGCTGGCCTAACAATTTAAGAAATGCAGTTAGCTGGCATAAATTATGTCAAGGTCTGTGATGGGAAATACTGTAGAGAATGCTATGCTGCAAAGAGTGTTGTTTTGTTTTTCTTTCGGCTTTTTTTGGTTAGGGGTTGTCACAGCAGAACTCTGGTCTGCTACTGATTGGCAATAGATTTTTACGGTGCTAAGGTGCCAGCTCAATGCCCAACCTTCAATGAAGGCATGCCCATTCTACACATGTCTTTCGAATGCCACTTGACCATGGGGAGGACATGCAGACACCACACAGAAGGCACTCCAGCCGATAATCGAACGAGAGAACCTCTTGCTGTGAGGTGACTTGCTGCAAAGAATGTACTTACTGACCCAGATACTGCCTTGTACAAATAATTTTAAGTGCAGTATAAGACAACTACATAATTAAGCAACTCATGCTACCTTGAAAATATGTTCCTATTCTTTTTATTTGGAGATTTATATATTGGCACTGTAAAGCATATGCAGTGTGATTCAGGAATGCTTACCATGATACAGAGGCCTCATTATGGAAAGTTTCCAAATCACTGTAAACCGTCATAAGTCTCAGACTATTTTATTTCTGAGGTTTTCCCCTTGTAGATACCTTAGTACAGAGAGTGGTCTGATGACTGATGCAGTATGCTAATGTGGTAGTCTAATGGAGTGGCAAATGCTGAACTAGCCATGTGTGCTACCTCAGAAATGCATACAGTTTACAGTTCCAGAATTACTAGGCTGAGTTGGTAAGTGAAATTTTGCTCTATGAGAAGAAACTGAATGTTGTCAAAAAGATGCCGGTCATCCCTTTACTCTTATGAGAGTCCTTATTGTACAAGTAAGTACAGCAGAGCTATGATGGTGAGGATATTTCAATGTGTGAATATGTGTGCACTTGTCTGTAGGGCATGAATGAAGCTGCACAAATTAGTGTGAGTTTGTGTGCTGGAGCATGAGTGTGGTATATGGATTAGTGTTTCTGAAGGTGTGAGCATATGGATGGTTTTGTTTGTGGACAGGTGGATGTTGCTACCTATGAGAATTTTTGGGAATGTGTGCATGTGTGTGTTTACATGTGCATGAATGGGTATCTGAATGCGTGTGTATTTACATGTAGGGGAGTACCTGTGCTAACATGATGCCATGATGCATAGTCAGGTCTGTCATTCCACTGTTCATTTGAAGATAAGGCGTCACTAACGAGGTGTTTCTCAGTGCAGTTCTACTACATTTCTAAATTGGAACTTTTCTCAGTCAAGCTGTTTGACCAATTCCTGTTAGGCAATTACTGTAAGAATAAAGGAATTTTCTAAATCTCATAGATGGTCCTCATTTAATAGGCTGGTCCTTACAACTAGTTAGGAAATCTGTGAAAAGAAAATCATTGCAAGACTATAAAAATGCAGCATTTTACTGAAGATGTCTATATATTTCATTTTTTTCAATATAGTCCTGCAGCTCTGCATTAGTCAATTTTTTTTCATACATAAAGTACAACTTAGCCATTCCTTTGTGTAACATTATTAATGTGCTACATATCATTTTTCAGGTGTTGACCAGTCATCATTTCTCACCTTCATGCTAAAATTTCCACTTTCCATGTGCACTTATGCTGTGTACTACCATGCATCCAAAAATATTTGTTTAATTCGTTCAGTAATTAAAAAAATGTCTGCAGATATTCTATGCCATACTCTTCCTTACTCTTTTGGTTCCTTTACAAGTTTCAAGAAACAGACACTAGGAAGCACTCCAGAGATGGTACCAATGGGTACTACTTTACTTTAAATATTATTTTCTGAAGGTAAGGTCAGCTACACCAACTTGATATGACATTGCTATCTCAGAATTGCTCTGGGAAGACTGGTTTTAATAGAAGGACAAAATATAACATAAACTAGACATTTAATGACAGTATTATTATATGTCAAAACATATATTTAGCAGTTGTGAGTTGATCACCTACTGGTAAATTTTATCAAACAGGGTTTATTATTTTCTTTTAAATCCTTGAAATATAGATCTGCTTTGGCTGGTCTGTCTCACAGATTGACTATTAGATTAAGCTGAGTACAATCAAGTACCTGCATAACCTGTGTGTATGACCTGATCCCTTGTGTCATGCTCTCCTAGACCTTAGTTGTTCTCTGGAGTGCTATCCTATCACACAAATGTCAGAAGCAATTGAAATATACCATTACAGATGTAATTTATTGATTTGATAAAATTGCATTATAAGTGTTTTTCTGGGATACTTAAGTTTGATTCCAGTTTTAGATGACAGATAATAATCTGCAGCTACTTCTTAAAGTTTGAAAAAATTCCTAATAAGAAAATACTGGAATTGGGAGACACAAAATTAATATATTGGCTTTGCTACACTGTCTCTGTTTGCTTCAACATTCCTGAACAAAAGATAATAACACAAAATACAGATAATAAAATCAAAAGTCATACTGCAGTACTGTATGCTTGAAATGTTCACTCCACTGCAAGAGAAAACACAACATTCAGAAGACTCAGGCTACTGCTGGTACCGCTGTAATGTTAGTGGAATTTGTAACAAGCTTTGGAATTTGTTGTTTTGTAACCTGTCCTATAATATTCAGGTATGGGATCTCCTGTATAATACTGTAAACAGACTATATGCGACATTATAAACTGCATTTTAAAATATTCTGTTATATCAAATTTCCTAGATAGGATTTTTGCTAAATATATCTATTTGTAAACTAGCTGCTCTGTCCTAACTGAACTCTTCTTTTATTAGCTATGTGCATAAAGTGATAGCTGTTTCTAAGCACCTGTTCTCTTTATATAGTTGTCAATGGTTTTCACTGATTTGGCTTGGGTTTTGGCTAAAACCACCCCCCATCTACCTACTTCATAGGTAGTTACTACACATAAGGTCCAAAAGAACAATGAAATTTTCTATGAAAATTTCCTGAGAGCAGTGTCTGGTTTAATGATATACTCAGAGTCACACAGAGGATAAATGGAGGATGCAGGACTCAAACACTTGACTGCATAAAGCAGTGCATCAACACCTCATAGCATTAATCCTCTGCAATAAAATCAAAACCAAATTAAACACCAAACTACCACATGTTATCCACACTGGTGATAAACAGGTAGACCAAATACAACATATCCATGCCAGTAAAGCAAATCCCAAGATGGAGAAATAATCACTTTAATTAGTTAAAAATGAAAATACAAATCCAGTTAAGAGATTGTCTTACAAGACCTTCCATAAAGACTTCATCAGAACCTGGTTTTACAATTTACAACTTCCTATTTTAAAACAAATGAGTCACATAACATAAAATTAATTGATATTACGTGATTGTCCTTCCAAGCTGTTTAAAGGTACAGGCCTTAGATATCAAATAATGTACTTAATTTAAATGCAGTAAAAGACATTACGTATACATAATGTGAAAATAGTAAATTTTAAAAGCCTGTTTGTTGTTAAAATTGTTACAAAAACAGGATAATTCATGAGACTTTGTATGCTAAAAATATATGCATTTCAATTTGTTTAAAAGGGATATTTGCTAACTAGATGAGTAATGTGTATTAATTATATATAGATAACAACTTTGTTGCCCTTAATCTAAGATTGCTAGTAAATAAAATGTGTTAATGTAATCCCAGTAGATTACCTGCATTTAAGAGCAGTGGCCAACCTAGTTCTCTATGGGTTAGAGTGTCTATAAATAAAAATATAATTGAAAAAATGTGCAATACCTACTATGAGGCAGCTGTCAGTGATGATTAAAAGAGTGAGGATTGCACTTGCAACCGTAATCACAATAAGCAAAAGTACATATCTTCCCCGGGATTCATGAAGCTTGCACCAGGCGCAGGCGTAGCGTAGGTGGAATAATCCCAAATATGGCCGTAGAGCGATTCAGGTACGATCCAATTCCACGTGCACTACCGGCGTACGCCAGAACTGCGCAGCCCATGGCATAGGTATGCTAAACACCCCATGCGCAGTGTCATACCATGCAAATGAAGGCAGATAGTGATTCATGAAGTGGTGCAGGCGTAGCGTAAGCCCACGGAAATGTAAACCAAAAAACACGGTTTACATTTTCCCAAACAGAACATCGGAGCTATGAAAGCAGACCAGACTCATGTATTACAAAGTTAACATATGCCAATGGCTAAATACAAAGCCAATGGCATAAGAAAAGATGCACAATACCTAAAAAACAACATTTAATGTCATGTCCACAGTAACGCACAGTACAACCGCAGGGCATGTGTGCGCAAACAGGAACATAAAGAAATTATATAAAAATGTCATAAAATCGCAATGTAATACAAATCAGGTTTACACCATAATACGCAATGGTAGGCATGGAACACCACAACCAAGGTGCAAGGGCTGCTAAAGGCCTGCGACAGTGTTCAGCATGGTAACTATGAATTAGTAGTCAAGGCCATGCAAATGAGGCAGGTAATACTGAATCACAAACGTCCCACCGGATAAAGGTTGTACCATATGGTGCAATGCTATAACACTGAGGAGTGGCTCAGAGAAGAGACATGACATCAGCAGAGGGGTGTGCCACCGTAGCAGTAAGCACATTGGAGCAATGCAAATCTTGCCTGGCCGTTGCTAAGCAAAGCTGCAGGACAGGGGTGGGGAGGAAGGTATAGAATCGTTTAGCTGAGAGCACACATGGTTCCCGAAAGCGCATGTGTACGGGGATGAAAACGTGCCCGAAACCCGGTAAGCGGATGCACGCACCGTGAACAATAACACAAACAGGAAGGTCAGGGGAAGAAAAGAAGTAAATGCCGAAGTAGGGTAATTGGAGTACTAATGAGCAATTAACACCAATCACCTCATGGCGGCCAATCGACGGCAGCTGACAAGTCTGCTCACAGAAACCTGCAAAACAGCATAGGGGAGGCATTGGAATACAAAGAAAGGACGGGAGGCATTGGATTGCAAAGATAGGAGATCTGTCATAGCAGAGCAAAGCAAACCGATGGTAGACCGGCAATAGCACACATTATGCAAGATAACCCTACGTCTAGGAAAGTACAAATGAAAGCAGGCTGCTGGATGCATGCCAGAAAATGGTAGGTGGAACATGCAGAAATGTAAAGGGAAGGTCAAGAGGTAATCCACGGCAGCCAAATGTAATTCAACACCAAAGGCATCACAATAGTAGTTCCGGTAGTAAAACACATAAGATACCCTGTAGCTATGATCGTACATACACACCTTATGACATCATCGATGTTCACAGCACAATAGTATAAAGTGTGAAAGCACCCTACACACACCTATGTATTCCCAAATACTGCACCATAGATGTAAATACACGGGGAACTTTTAAAATGTACATTTTGGGAGCTGCCATAGCTGTGATTCATCAGCATGTGTTAGAGATTGACGGTGTTGTGGAGGAGGATGCCGACAACCACCCCAGGCCCCGGAGGAGGAGAAGAGTGTTCAGACCAAGGGTAACCTACCAGGGGCTACATGATCTGGAGATAGTAGAGCGTTACAGGGTGGACAGAGACATCTTACAGCAAATAGTGAAGCTGTGCCGGCCACGCCTGAGAACCAGAAACAACAGAGGGGAACCCATCCCAGTGGACATGAAGGTATGTGTAAGCTTGCGAATACTAGCCACAGGTACCTTTCAAAGGCCAACTGGAGATATAATGGGGATCTCACAGGCATCAGCATCCAGGGTACTACACCAGTTCCTGGATGCCATGTTACCACATGCCAATGAGCATATATACTTCCCCCAAACTCAGGAGGAGTTGGCCAGCAATATGCATCACTTCCACCATGTGGCACACTACCCAGAGGTACTGGGTGCGATAGACTGCACGCACATACAAATCATGTCACCACTCGGTGAGCATGGTAGGTGCTACATAAACTGCAAGGGATTCCACTCCATCAACTGCCAGGTCGTGTGCAATGCCCAGGGCATTATCATGGATGTGTGTGCTGGCAGCCCTGGAAGCTACCATGACTCCCATATCTGGCATGCCTCACAGCTGTATCAGGTATTTGTCAGGGGGGACATCCCACATGGCCACCTTGTGGGGGATGCTGGTTATGCACTGGAGCCATGGATGATGACTCCCATCAGAAATGCACACACTCCCATGCAAGAACGCCATAATGAGGCACACGCACAAACCAGAATCATCATAGAGCGTGTGTTCGGGATGCTGAAATCATGGTTCCGGTGCTTGGACACATCTGGTGGAGCCTTGCAGTACTCTCCAGGCACGTGTGCCCACATCGTCATAGTATGTGCCATGCTACATAATATGATCCTGTGGAAACACAGCTGCAGCAGGGACAAAATGGTGAAGGCCCTCATAGCCCACCGCAATTGCCAAGGCCATCACAGGCACAGAGGGATTCAGACCACAAACACACTGTGCCAGCCCCAGTAGGCAGATGGAGGTGTGCCCGATATGCCTGTGCCTTGGCAAAGAGGGAATGTATAGCACATGCTCTGACAGTGTAGGCCCCTATGGACTGACACTCCTCTCCACCTGCACACACAGTAAAATGGATGGCACAGAAACACGACCACCTGTAAATTGTAATGTATAGGGGGCCCACTGTGTGAATCCTGCATAGGCAGCCCTCAAACATTGTACACACAACAGCTATTAGAACACGGAATGTCAACACCTGAACAGTACATGCGCCTATCAGCATATGGTGGTGCTGTGTGTATAGGTTCCCAGTTACATCAGTATGTACACGGCCGATTGTCAGAGGCCATACACCAAACAGGGCAAACAGTGTCTGCTGTCGCCACAACATCGAGTATCCAACTGTCGCTTAGTGGAGCAGAGGCAATCGTGGGATCACATGTGTGTAAGCACTGTTCTGCACACATTCATCACAGAGTCCCTGCTGCATTAATGAGGGGCTCCACATAAAATCATGGATGTTGTGTCAAGGCATGGGATGTACCCATGACAGGTATTTATTTATTTTATTTATTTATTTGCAGTTGGTTTACCAGGATAGTCCATTGGGCCAAAAGAACCCGTTTTCAATGGAGTCCTGGGGAGAAAAGCTCCAATACAGACAAAAACAGGTACATGCAAAAATTACAATAATACTTATACAGAGTAAAAGATAAAAACATTTAACACATTTAGGTTCAAAAATTCAAGAAGCATTCAAAACAATACAATCTGATGTGGATTAAATGTCAGGGGAAAGAGTAATGTTTTATGCATTCAAGTGTATTCGTCACCCCAGCATGCCCCACCTATGGTCATTTGAAGGTGTAGCACAGTATCGTGTGTGGCTCACTGTGATATACATACCCAATGCCGGAGCACATCCAGTAAACATCGCATGGACACACCATTAACTAGACTCATCAATATGTAAACTAACTGAGTTACCCATGTGAGTGCAGTATGGAGTAACAGCCGTAGTATACTCCACGTACAAAACAACATAACACGTGTACATATCCCAGATTTCCATGTGTTAAACGCAGTGACCGTCGTGCATGTTCCCGGTCCCACATTCTGCAAGGTATGTAACGTAATCCCGAAGGCACGAGTAATGCATGTCAGATGCAGGTCATCAGATCATGTTTAGCACACATTAGTGGGAATATGCGTTGCCCACTGCTGGTAAGCGATATTTAAATATGACTATACAGATATGCACGAAACAGAGAAAAGCATTTCCGAATATTGCGCAGATCACGGTCAATGATGTCCAGAACAGATGAAACCAGCATTATTCACCCCTGTACTAATAGCGCCTGCCCTGAAGGGTAAAATGACCACTACCAGGAGTAGAACACGCAGTCATGTATAGAATCACCTAACACTATTGCTAGCCAAGATGTACCTGCGGTAGGGTTGCCACCTCTGTAAATGACCAATGTGGGACAGACGTCAGATGTCTACAGGCCAACACATACACCCAGCCAGTACGAAAATCAGAACCTCACTGTTTTGCCTAGATAAATGCTTATTCTTGTAATGTTTACTTACTTATTCTGTTTCTATAACATATAGGTGGTTCAGATACAGAATAACTGTTTTATGCAACTATTACATAAACTATAGGAAATATGTATGTCCTACAATCTCAGCACATTTGCCATGTTTACAAATATTTTGCAGGACACAACTGCCCAAAGAGAAACTGTCTCTCACAAAGTGGGACAGCTGGTAACCCTAACCTACAGCAGGTGTGTAATGTGACAGGTACAGACACAAACGTGCGAAGTCTAGGTAACAGTATACACCGACAAGTACACAATGAAAGGTGTAGCTTGCCTGTCACTTTCCCTGTCAGATTTTATATATATATATATATATATATATATATATATATATATATATATATATATAGATATATATATATATATGAATGTACACATATATACATATATATAATACAGATAGAAAGGGCGATAGAGTGATATATGTTGATATATATGGATTCAAAGATATCTTCAAATATATATAGATAGGTCAACGACATTCATAACACCTTGGAGGTACAAATAAATAGGATACCACCAAGTATGGAATGTGTAACATACCGACATGCGTAACCATGAGGCTGAAAGACCGAAAGAACACAGAACCGGAACAGTACAACCGCGAGTAATAGTATGACAATATGAAGGGACATGTAATTACCACTGCCGGTGTTACGGTCCACATAGGTACTGTGTTCAACTGTGTTTCTGAGTGCCGTAGTCTGTGTATGTGTGTGTTGAGGGTGCCGTGTGCGTCTTCGTGTGATTGTAATGTGTGTGTATGTGTGTCCGCATTGTGTGTCTGTTAGTGCCAACTCGGAGGTAGATCATTACGGTAGGTGTGGGTATAGCTAGCAGTAGGTATACGGTTACCACCTATCCCACATTAGGAGGGACAGTCCCTCCCTGGGCAGGTGTGTCCTGACATAAAACATAACAAATGGCAAATGTCCGAGATTGTAGGACATTAATATGTCCCATATATTATGTAATAGTTGCATTAAATAGTTATGCCTGTATGTAAGAAACGTAAATGTTACATGCAATATGATAAGTAGCCAAAGTCCTACAACAATAGGTATGTATTGAGGATAAAAGTATGTGCTATCCTGTGTACTGACCATGGCTATGTGTCGGCCTGTAAACACCGCTGTGTGTCCCTCAAGTGTCCAACAATGGCCATATGAAAAGGTGGCAACCCATGGCAAAGAGGTTCTGTTACCAACACAACCGCAATGACTGCAAATATCTGGGACAGAAATACACGGGATAGCTGACATTTAGACATATCCATTTACATATCGCTGCAATTCTGGAGGTATGGAACTATCAACCTCACCTGCATACTATATAGAAACCAATTAACAAAGGCCCAATGTAAAATCCCATAACATAACTCTACTAATTGATAGCTCTTTAATTAGGGACGGAGCCCACACACATATATATGGAGTATTTAGAAATGCAAGTCCCACACACCTGTATATGCTACGTACACCCACCGACATCCCCCACACTAGAAACTATAGCAATACAGACTGTACTAACAGCACAAACATCCAGTCAGTCAATTACATCTGCAGAACCATCAACATACCTTCTGAGAGACACAATTAAAGGCACCATGCATAATTGTAGCCGTTGTATAACGGGAGAAACGGTGATGTTACAGGTTTTGTTTGCAATAGTCCGTTATCAGATGGTTGGGATGACAGGTACACCCACATGTTGAACCACATACACTAGCTGTCACACACAATCCATGGGGGACATGAATCCAAAGTATACTTGTCTCTACACATAGCAGTTGCAATTACACACAACAAAACACAATATAGGCCGTCTCCCCGAAGGTAGGGCAAATGGGCAACTCCCAAGTGGAGAATTCAATTATACCCCACTGTCGCCGCGTAATTGGTGAATGGAGTAGCTGCACAGCTGATGTGCAAGTAATTAGTCACTCAGGAACACCAGTTGGTGGCAGGAAACCACATGTTACAGGTATCGACGTATATAAGGATGACTTGCCAGACATTCAAACCGTATGCTCATACCATATACCTGTTTAAGCAGTGTGAGAGAGATAAGCAGTGTGAGAGAGATAGAGATGAAGGTCCGGAACGATAACAAGGTATGTAGAACACTCGGTATGTAAGTTTATGTATAGCATGTTTTGTATTAATTATTTACTGTATGTATAGCCTGATTTGCATTAATTAAAAGTGTCCGCAATGCATAAAGTGGGAAAGGTATTTATGTAGTGATGTCTTGCTGAGCATACTAACGCTTGTAGAAACTGTGCGTCCAGCAGTGGGCCACAAGGTACACATCACAGACACCACATGGGATACTACATGAGTGCTTTAAACATAACAATTCCATACAATCCGCCATCAGTGGTAGGGTATGTCCAACAGGTACGTGCCATAGCAGGGGATAGTATATGTTGATATACTGTCACAGTAGGCATGTGTATGGGCATATAACGACAATGACATGTGTAAGGTGGTCCCGCTGTGCAAGTATGCTTTGCATTATGGGATACTATGTAAAATATGTGTAATGTATAGTATTGTAGGTAGATATGTCAGATATTCTACACAGCATAACAAGCATATCATGCATACCAAAGGTATCATCTATTGGCATGTACAATAACAGGATACATTTGGCTTGTAGGCACGGGACATTGTAATAGCATGATACCTAATCTAAATGGAAGGGCTACTAAGTAACCATGCACAAAGGACATGTAATAGCTTCACAGGTTCATAGTGGGATACTATGCAGTCTGGCAAGTGTATGTGTAAGCACAACTACAGTGTTCACACCAGTGGCACCTCTCTAGAGTAGTACTGTGAACAGCAAATCCATGTGTTACCTGCACCTCTGCACAGAACAGCCACTGCAGTGATACCTGGCATACATGTGTCTTCCAACCACCAAGGGAGGTATCACATGAACAGTGCTACTGAGTGTCCCTGCGTGATGTACATAGGACTCATGTTCCAAAGCATGGTGAGTGTCCGGTTTGGGAATGTAACCCTGAAGCACATCCCACTCATCATTGTGTGTGTGCACATATCCATGGGCATGTTGCTCACAGTGGCTTTTGCTTATGTTGCATATGTGGAGTATATCCATTAATATTGTTGTGGACATGGGCCCTGTCTGTTCAGCAGAGGTCACCCCTGAGTATGTAGTATGCAAATGTGTACAGACGTGGTGTCCATAGTTCAGCTGCATATTTCAACTGTCGGAGCTCAATAAACTTTAAGGCGTGTTAATGTTGTGGTATGTAAAGCTGTAGCTGTTGTGTAAGGTACACCCTAAACGGGGTGGTATACCCTTGAATGTGTGTAGAAGTCTTGGGTACAGAGGTACAATGGGTGCCTATGTACCAGCTACACACCCATTACAGATACGTGTGGCCACATAGAAGGATATCCATGCCACAGTGGCAATATGCTAACCACAGGAGTGGGTGCGACATATGTGTGTACTATGAACATGTACAATGTGACATGTATGTAGGGGACTACCACCTATGTGATAGTCAGTGGGTGAATGGTGTAATGCAAAGATGATGTTCATGCAGCATGAGGCCATGATATTCATATCAGGTATCTGTCACAGTGACACCCATATGGATAGAGTCAGTATCAGCTGGTGGATCAATCATGGCACTTTTTATGCAGGGGTTTGTAAAGCTAGGCAGGGAAAGTCCCTCTGTGCTAGCCTGTACCTCAGGGAAGCATATACTGAACATGAGGGGCCCTATGACTGAGGACTGTGGTATGCCAAGTGTAACTGACATGCAGTAGATACTATGGTATGCTACCCTCATTGTGTGTGTCCTGTCCATGAGCCATGTTGCATAACATCCTGAGACATAGGGTATGATGTGCAGGTGGATGTGTATGTTGTCACTACCAGAATAGAGAACGGTGCTGTAAGGCAATGAGAGGACAATGTAGGATGTGTGGACCCCCGTACCGTCATCAACTATCCTGGTAACTGTATGAAAGAAGTCCACCAGGTGTAGGGGCCATGCTCTGGCCATAACAAGTCCAACCTGGGTGGCATCATAGGGCCGGAGCCCAACAATGTCTCTGTGAATGATGTCCATGATGATGTTTCCCATAGCCATGCAGAACAGTCCAGTCAGGTGTATAGGACTATAGTCCCACACGTGCATTGTGGCACCACCTGTGTGGAGTGTGATAACTGTTGCTGTGTGCCATTCAGGGGCCACAATGTCTGATACAAGGCTATTACTGAATATGGTGGCCTAGGTGGGAGACATGTCATTCAGAGGTTTGTGGACATCACAGCCTGGGACTTTGGACGGTGACATGGGGCCAGTGTCCCAGGACATATAGAGTGCAGGTTAGTACTGTGTTGGTGTGACCTCAGGGACACCGCAATGTTCCTGCATGGGTTGTGGCCCTATAGTGAGTGTGAGGGTGTAAGGTTAGCATTGAATCCATCCGCCACCATGTTGCCTACATCACCTGGGTCTGTAATGTTCCTGAGTGACTGTTGTATGTGAGAGCAGATGTGGGTATTGCCATTGACTACTTACATACCACCATAATGCCTTGTGGTACACCCCGGAATGTGTCACAGTAATGTTTACGTAGTTAGTCTTGGAGTATGTGATGAGGGATCCTGTGGCCCTACCGAGGCTGACCAGTGAGCTACTCCAACCATGGGATTGTACACCACTGTGCAACAGCCTCCACCTGTTGTTGTACATTATGTCCATGGAACTTGACCACCATAGTGGCATCTGTTATCTGGTGTGTACCATCATGGCTCTGTGTGGAATAGCATGATCCATGCAGTCGTGTATGTGCTAATGCAGTGCACTGGGGTATGTTTCAGCATTTGTATGTGCATTGTCCATCTGCACGGGTGTCATGATGTCAACAACCGCTGTCATAAGATGTCTGTAGTAGGTGTTGTAGTAATCATGTACTGTGTATGCCGTGAAGGGTGTGGTGCCGGGATGTGGCTAACAAGGGTAATTAGCATATGTTCGGAATCCACCAATGAGGGGATAACCCCAGGTGTGGAACACCAGTCACATGTTGGTAGAGTTCATGTCAAGGATAATGTTGGTCTTGGAGGTGGTGTGTATGGGTTGATCCAGCCGAGTGGAGGTTATGACTCATGGATATGTCGGTTCATGATTGGCTATCCCAGTTAAGTGTGGGGTAGTGTCAGTCACACATCAGTAATAGCTGTCTGAGCCCTACTGTCCAGTACACCAACAAATGAGGTCTGGTAACCGTGGGGTGTGTTGTTGAATCTGTAGCTGGTTACAATGTGTATAGCAGTTCCGGACACAGTTAGTTGCAAGTAGAGCACCTCTGATGCATTGTGCTAAGTAACTAGCCTGGATGTGTGTACAACATAGTGAGATATGGGAACACCTCAGCTGTGGGTTTGCCGGTCCAGGTATGTGGCTGAAAGGTATGGTCTATCTATAATCTGTCATTGCAGGTGTGCTCTGCAGAGCCTAGAGGCAGGTCCCAGTCACTGCAGAAGTATTGGAGTGGTGCATTATAAGGTGTGCCTTGCCTGCATGCATCACAGAGGAAGATGCAAGCATGATGTCACATGACCCCATGTCTTGCTTGTCAGTTCCCATTCCGCCGGTGACTGTTATTGGAAATTGTGCAAGACAGGCAGTATAGAAGCAGCAAGAGCCTCACATGTGATCTGTACTCCCAGGGCTGACAGGTGCAGGTCATCTGTGCCAAAGCATTGTGTTTGACCAGGTCAGTCAAAGTGGACAGAGACCAGATGCCTGTGGAATGACAGCAGAAGCATACACAACTGTTGAAGTGACACAGTCAGTCGTTCTACAGTGGTATCGGGTCTGGATGAATGCATAATGCTCCCCAGTTCAGGGCTGCAAGACTGGTGAGCTATTGCATGTCCCTGCACATGTAGTCTGTGAAATGGCATCTCAGGGCAGTCACACTAACTTGGAGAATGACAGTCACATCATACCTGGTGAGGTGTGGCATGGGTGCATAGGTTATTTTGCAGAACCAGTTAACCGACAGCAAGATGTAAGCGACTATCACCTTGTGTAGCCTGCTGTGTGGAACTGCAGTGTGACCGCCTACAGAGTCACCTATGACTGGTGTGTTGTGTATGTTATAACACCCTATTGGCTGTATGTGATGGGCACACATGAGTCTGTAGGCTATAAGTTGGTGATGTTATGTTCCATGATGGGGGCTGCCTCTGGTGCCTACACAGAGTATGGAGAGGTACTGCACGAGTTGTCCTTGTATGTGTGGCCTGTGGTGGAGATCATGCAAGACTATGTGATGTGTGGGGTGTGTTGCGAATGTTACACATCCCAATATGACTGTCCACTGCAGTCAGGGTTGGTGACAGCATTACCCCCAGCAGGGCTGCATAAGTGCATCCCCCACAGGCTGTAGTGTCGTATGTTGGGAGGAAGCATTTGATGTGTACAAGAGACAATTGCTCTATTGCCACATGTACGACATATCCATCATATAGACTGGCAATAGCACTGGTACGTGACAGTTGGACATGCCTGTATATACAACCATGTCTCACAGGATATGTGAGTTATGTGTGTACAACAGCTGTTGTACCATAAGCAAGCTGGAAATTTTAGGACAGCCAGTGTACCTGTGGGAAATGGTGTGGAATGGGTGCTATAGAAATCAGTAGCTCATGACATGCTCACAAGTTCTGAGAAAGTGCCTAGCATGAACATACAATGCAGATAGGGTGTTGGATAATATCAACCCACAAGTGGTGACGACAGTCATAATGGGTAGCACCGCACTATAACCCAGCTGAGTATGGTGTGCATGTCCATGAACCATTATCACTGTAGATGTTAGCAGTACAGATGTACAAGACAGTATGGATGTTTGATTACAAATACCTTTGTATGTCACAGGAGTGTTCTACCAGTGGCCTGTTGACAGACTCACAACTACAAAAGGTGCCAGAGTGGCATGTGCATATCACACCAGTGCCAGCTACAGTAGAACAGGGTTAATGTGCTGTACTTCACCCTCATTGTAGCCCATACAACACAGACAAATGTTAGGCATCTGTGTATGTAAGGATGTGAATGGCCATGACCTATGAGCAATAGCTGTGTCAGTGTTGTGAACAACATACAGAATGGGCTGTGTGGGTGAGGTGTGTGACATATGTGCACAGTCTGATGGATGATATCAGCTTTGTCACCGCTAGGTGAAAATCCCTGTACCCATTAACTACCACCTAGGCTGCGGTCAACATTATGGACACTGTGTAAGGGATGGTGCTGTGCAGTACACCTCCCTGACTTGGTGACGTCTCCAGGCCCCATAGGTAGTCATACGAGGTACCCATGTCATGACAGGGTGCCATCCATGAGCATGGAGATCATTGGACAGGCATATACAGCACTGGGGTGACCAATATTGGATCACATATCACCTTTAAAGGGTAATGGCCATGCGTGGATGGGCGATACCAGCCTTCACAATCCTCACCTTCACTATGCAGCATGCTGTCTACCTTGCATAAAGACATTTGCTGCACCATGATGATGGACATGCTACATGTCCATATCCTGATCTGAAAGACATACGACATGGACAGCCACCTTACTAATACTAGGATCGCCACATGCTGGACAGATCCCTGTGCCGTACATGTGACATACTCCCACTATACCATGCAACCCTGTCCATCAAAGCTGCACATGTCATCCCAGTCATACATGGTGTGATGGCCGCATGGTAGATGTAGTATCAACTGTCTGGATCAGTAATGTGGCACTGATGCACCTCATGGTGGCATAATGGCTGTCGGTTACAGCTAGGAAACCTTGCCCGTACATGCTATGGTTGATAACCATCCCTGCGAATGATGTCCGACTAGCCATTGCCCCGTGTCTATCACATGTGCAACACAGGTGATCCGTGTCTGGATGTTGAACAGCTGTACAGTGCTGTGTAGATGTATATGGCAAAACACATGCATGTACAGGTTTCCATGCGTATGTGTGCATTGTCACTGCTCAAGTCCATTAAGGCTGTGTCTGTGTTGATATGTGACATATACACAGCATCAAAGTCAACAGCAATACCATGGACACATCCAGGCATGTGCAGATAGGTAAGAACACCAGTGCAGGTAAACATACATGCCCACATCAAGACAGAATTCACATGGAGTATGAATACTGTAATGAGGTGACATACATATATGGTGATGATATCCAATGCATAACGGGTATTACATGTGTGTGACACAAACACGTCAGTCATGTCAGTGTCATGGTGATTTGCAAAGATAATTGTGCATATGTACTAGATGTCATAGAAATGTATGTGCAGCTGTATCTCTGTACATCTCTGAAACTGTGACCTGTCACCATCATTATGTCTTACAGATAATGCCTCATGCATGCCTTCCAGCCTACAGCCACCAGGAGGATGATGTCCTCATCCCGTACTTCCATGAGAATTGTTCAGCCATGTGCCACAGCATGCCCAGCAGAGGGATGACCTGTGGCAGGATCTGCACAGGAGGGTGAACGATGTGGGTGGCCATAACCGCACATACCAGCAGGTGCACAGACACTGCACGGACCTGAAACGGCATGCAAAACAGCGTGTCACTGCAATCACCAGGGAACAAGGTGGAACAAGTGATGAGCTACCAAACCATCCCCCACAAACACACACACAGGAGTTACTGGCCAGTCTGGGGACACCCTCAGAACAGCATCCACAAACACTATCTGCCATCGTGGAGGTGGGTGTCTCCCAACCAATGAGCCTGGAGTTTCTTGGTAAGTCAGTACTGCACATATGGCTACTATATCCCATTTACGTGCATATGTCACTGTATATTATGTAATGTAACAACATATGCATGGTATGTGGACACACATGCTGCATACTACAGTATGCTACCCTGTGTATGCACACATGTGCATATTATATGCTATTGTACAGGCGAATGTGTTAACATGCACATTGCACCCTGTGGCTGTCTTACAGTCATGGATAATGCTCATACTGCTGTGTCACCCCTATACAGGTACCGCTGGCGTGCCGCACAGACACGAGTCTGTTGCAGGTGAGACTGTCATCAGTATCAGGCATGTAAAAGCATAGATCTATTCACCATGTGGCCAGTTAACACTTGTACACTTGATGTTCGTTCCATTCACAATATACAGGTCATGTCACCCATCATTCACACAGGCTACCCATGTGCAATACATACAAACAAAATGATAAACCGACATGAAACTAGAGTATTTGTCATTGCTACATTTGTGGTCAGCTGTGCATACAGCAGTGGAGGTGTTCTACAATGGAGGTATATGTACTATACATTGGAACAACACGTGTGATACACAAACAGTACCACACAGTGAGCTGTGATATGGGCAGCCCACAGGAGTCACCATTGTGTCATATGCCCCTGCAATGGGTGCACACATTGTGATGTGCCATCTGACATGTCCCAGACAAGTAGTGCATTGGCTGCAATAATGTCACACTATCCCATAACCCATACCCCACATACAACCTGATGTCTGTATAGCCCTGTGGATGGTGACATATCTGACATCTATGGGTGTATGTCATATGGGACAACACAGATATGTGTGATAGATGGCCATCACACACATTTGTCCAACACGTGCTTACATGGCCATGGGGGATGGCCAGTGATATGTAGCCACACAGTAGATGTGATGTGTATACACCCTGTTTCACATTGTCCACACATAGTCCAATTATATTCTTAGTTGACCGATTATACAGTTGATGTGGTACACTGGACATCCTAACAGCCTGTGCACATCCAGTGGAGGTGTCACTGACATCTGCCATATAAGATGTGCTGAACATCACGCCTGTGTCATAGCATGACAGTAGTCACCTCCACAGCTTCCACAGACATTGACACCACATCAGGCCACAGATACTGTACATTTCCCTTGCTGCTGTAGGACATCACCATTAGCTGTGCACCTCATGTGTGTGGTACAGCAATGTCATGCTGGACATGGTGAATTGACAAGTCCGCTATGTGTGGACATGATTGCCAGGCAGCTAAGACTCTGTAGTTGTTGTGCAGGGGTGTCATCTGTAGGTCCTCCAATGACCTGTCACATGACACAGCATGGTTTGGTGTGTACACTCCTCAGCATCATGGATCACAATCCACAGTTATGTCATGGGTATGCATGCAGTTATGGCTATGCAATGTGTACATATTATGCACTGTATAGCAATATAGACGCCTCATGATGCCAGGCAATGGTACAGTGTCTGTACCTCACACTGTAGAGCAATGTAGATGGCTCACACTACCCTTCCATGCACATGCACATTTGCTAAACATGCATTCTATCTTTAGGGCATACAGACAACACCGCAATGTTATGGCTATTACGACACTGTACATGTCAGGACACCATTGTGTCAGACATGTATGCATGTTAATGCACACGTCAGCAGATTACATGTCAAGGTCACGTCAGCCATGTGTACTGTTATCCTGTTCTGGTCCACATGGTGTATCACTGGGATGCATGCATACTACCATGATTGTGTGAACTGCATGGCTACTGATATGACACCTGCTTGCTGTATTGTGCACCCCAGGGGGTATGCTTACTAACACTATTAATGTCTGAGCTGCATGCCGTCAGCTGTATCACAGGCATGCTGCATGCCATCTGTCAAATCACATGCATAGTGTGTGTGTGTGTGTGTGTGTGTGTGTGTGTGTGTGTGTGTGTGTGTGTGTGTGTCTGTGTGTCTGTGTCTATTGTAATTTAGAGTCTTTCATTGCATTCACAGGTGACGTAGGTGCGTTACCCCCTGTGGTCCATCTGATGTTAGTGTCCCCACAGATACTAGCAGTGATGAACATATGCATGAGGTACAGGCAGGGTTGTCAGGGGCTGAATCTGTGCCAATGGTTGCCATCCCAGCTATGTCCCCCTCTTCCCCGCACACAGTTCTGCTGCCAACACATACCGCATCACCAGCGGCCATAGAGGAAGGACAGTCAGCGTCTGTTAGCGTGGAACAGGAATGTGTGGTGGCTATAAAAGGTGTGTCTCCACTCCATGGTGTCAGTGTAATGTCTGCAGATGTGCCACACAGGCATGAGGCTGGTGCTGCTCATAGGAGGACCTCTGGCAAACATGCACCTGCAGGACAGAACGCAGCAGCTGGTATCACCAGACGCATGTTCCAGACTGTAAAGGCGGCACAGGCACGTGCTGAATGGCAGAACAGAGAAGGGCAGAGGCTGCAGAGGGCTGCTATCTGTACCCTAAATTAAAACATCCAGGCATTGGCAAATGCTCAACAGCAGATCGCTGATGTTCTAGACAGACGATTGGGTGATGTGGTTGAAATCCTTGACCGTGGCATGGCAATCCACGAGCATGAGCTGTCTGTGCTGGAACATCTGATAGGAGTGAGGTGTAGGCCACATGGATGTAGGCCAGCTACACCACCTAGTGCAGGTCGACGTGAGTTTGCCACCTCACATGCCCACTCCCATAGTGCGGGTAGCAGTAGCAGTGCAGCTGGTGCTGCGCTGCCCACACCAGGACAAAGCAGGCCACGTGGACGTGGCCCTGAACATTCCCAGCGGGGACATGGTTTCAGTGGACATGTGTCCATCAGACAGTAGCCAATCTGTACCTCCACCTGGTAGTGCCCTTGCAACCCCTGGCAGGCACAGGTCACGTGGCTGTGCCTAGACACAGTGAGCTGTACAACCTGGTCTGTTCAATCTGGAGCTGTCAATAATACCCCTGTGTAGGCCTCACAAAAGGCAGACCTGTGTGCACACATACACGCACACAGCAAACACATCTGTAGGGCACCACAACACCCACATGCATACTGAACAGACATGTCCAATCATATCATCGGCCCTTACCCACACACATGATGTCACCCATTTGTGCAGCCTATGCCCCTGGCACACATTATCACCCTGTGCATATGAGGAAGCCTGTGCCACATCCCTGTCATCCACACCGTCGGTGCAGGGACATGCTCAAATGGTCTGATGCACAGGGTGAACAGAATAGTGAGATGTGTATGACTAGTGAGAGAAGTGTATATTACGTTAGTTGTGTAAGAATGGTGAGAAATGTGTATATTATATTGGTTGTGTACTGTTGACATGCACCAGACATACCATGTAGTACAGGTGTAGCATGCATTGTTATATGTGCACAACCATGTAGTACAGGTGTAGCATGCATTGTTATATGTTCACAGTATGTGTCTCGGTAACAACAGTAACAGCATTTTGGTAATGATGCCCAGGTTCCCTCCTTATGGTCTACTTGCATGTGTCTACAGGTAGCAGTGTTTGCAATCTCCCATGTGTAATTATGGAGTACTCACAGGCATGTATGGCCATCTCAGCATGCTATAAGCAGCCTCAACCGGACAGCTGGAAAGTCTAACATACCACAGATGTCCACACATATACTGATCCAGCAGCCTGTGTGCAGTTTAATAGGCTACAGTGGCTAGAGACGTGACATCCATACCAGGTTACATCACAGGTATGTTGACATGGTGCAGGGGTTGTACACAGCGGTCTGGACAATGATAACGTTAGAGGCCACTTGACAGCATGAGGCCTCACTGTGTAGCAGTAATACCCTGTCACAGTACAGGAACATGCCCACACTCACGGGGTCAACAACACTATAAGGCACACCCCATAGTGTAGAGGTGAGGACACTTGCCTATGTGGTTATCACCCTCACAGTACTGTGCACCAGGGGCGGCCCATGCTATCGGGCTGCCGGACTGCAGCCCCCTCAACAAAAAAAAAAAAGAAAAAAAAATTTTTTAAAAATTCGCGCATGCGCAGTAGTCCAGACTACTGCGAGTCTACTGCGCAAGCTCCAGGCAGTCCGGCAGTCCAGGTAGGGAAACATAGGAGACGTCTGTGAACTTTTAAAGTGCACAGACTCGCTGGGAAAACGCGTCGGGGCCGGACTGCAACAGCCAGCGTCGGGACTGTGGATTTGGGTTTGGATCGCGGGAATCTCGCGGGACTATGGATTATTGCGCGGGCATTTGGATTAAAGTTATGGAGAATGGGCAGCAAGATGGTAGGGAAGTGTGTGAATGAATGGACTGGTGTGTGTTTATTGTTTAGAATGGTAGGGAAGCCTATTGGAATGGAATGTGTTTAGAATGGTAGGGAAGCCTATTGGAATGGAGTGTGTTTAGAATGGTAGGGAAGCCTATTGGAATTGTGTGTGTGTGTGTGTGTGTGTGTGCGTGTGTGTGTGTGTAAATGCCCCAGGTGCTCATGGTGGTGTGGTAGGGAATACCTCAGGCTTGAACCCTGTACCCTGTATGCAGGTGTTAAAACTTGAGTTCCCTACCCACCACCATTTGTAAAAAAATTGCAGATTTTTGCCTCATATTTGATCTGATCTGTTCCTCATAACATCTGTGGTTTGTAAATGTTCCAATGCTTGATATTTGATGGTGTAGTAGTAGCATTGTTGCCTCACAGCTGCAGGTTCTCAGGTTTGATTCTTGGCTGGGGTTCCTTCTTTGTGGGGTCTGTATCTTCTCCCTGTGTTTGTGTGGGTTTGCTTTTGTGTCCTCACATGTTACGAAGACATGTCTGCATTATTTCTTCCTGGGCCTCTGCTGAAAATTGTTTTTTTGTTCCAAGTCAGACTGTCCTAATTAACAAATGTTAAATAAAATTGACAGGCATTTGAATTTCAGACTTCAGGTTTCTGAATGTTTAATTTCTTACATATTTGATGGTGCAGTGGCAGTATTGTTGCCTCATAGCTACAGGATTTGTGGTTTGATTCTTGGCTGTGGTGCCTTCTTTGTGGAGTCTCCATCTTATCTCTGTGTGTGTGTGGATTTGCTCTGGTATCCTGCCATTTTACAAAGACGTGTCTACAGTATTTCTCCTGGGCCTCTGCTGAAAATTGTTTTGTTCCATCAGAAGTAAAATTGACAGGCATTTGAATTTCAGACTTCATAGTCTTCAGAAAATACATAGTAAAACAACTTTTATTCTAGCAATAAATATATAGTAACACAACCTTTTATTATAGCAATTTTTTATGTTTATAAGATGACTATTTGAAATTTTTCCTTATTTTTGGGACTGTAATACCCTGTTAGTGGCTTTGTCCAGGTTTTTTGTACTAAGGTTGACAGCTATGGCAAGAACTGAATTCACTGAATATGTTTGAGGGCTGTATTCCCTCATTACTGGGTTTGTCCAGGTGTTTTGTGCTAAGGGGTTGACAGCTATGGTGAGAACTGAATTAATTAAATGATAGCCATTTAAGTTTCAGTCTTCCTCTCATTCACAAAACAGCTGATTTGGCGTAGTGGTATGTTCATAGGTTCATAGGTTCATACTAGGCTATCTGCCCTAGGGCATTTATAAGCCTAGCCAGAGTGTGTGTGGCTTTCACCACCCCTTAGGATGAGAATACTATACCCATTAGTTTGCTGTGCCTCTGTCCAGCAGTGATACAGAGATGATTCCTGGTAAACCACGATCTCCCATCCACTGTCAAGATTTCTCTTGAACAGAGTCAGTGAGGGGCTCTGCCTCACATGGACTGGGATTCTGTTCCATAGTGTAGGGAGTCTCTGGGTGATGAATCTGTCCCTCCAACACGTCCTATTTATATCCGTGTTGAGGTTTAAGTCTCTTGCTCGTGGCTCTGGTGGATTTGGATTTTTGAGGTGGAGCATGTCCATTAATTCGGGTTGGACATGGCCTTGTATGTCAGGCACAGATCACCTCTGAGCAGACGGTATGCGACTGAATAGAGCTGGAGTTTCTTCAGTCGGGCATCGTATGACATATGTTTGAGCCCCTTTATCCTTTTGGTGAGGAACTTTTGGGGTCTTTCCAACTGCTGCAGGTGTCGGGTAAGGTACATTCAATGGGGCGTTGTACTCAATCATTGGTCTGATAAGTGAAGAGTACAGGGTACAATGACCTCTCCTGATCTGGATGTGAATCCCTTCATGATCAGGTGGGCAATGTAGAAGGCCTTCCTAACCACTTTGGCAATGTGAGTGTCAAAAGAGAGGTTACTGTCAACTTGGGTCCCCAGGTCCCTGATAACTTCTTCCATGTTTAATGGATTACCACCTCTGTGGTAATTAGGGGTTACCTTGTTTTTCCCAAAGGGTATGACTATGCATTTTGGCATTTAGCTTAAGGCCATGGCTCTGGCACCAGTTATCCATTTCTATGAGACCTTTCTGGAGGATGTCTGTGTCTGATGGAGTGTCAATTATGGTGCCCAGTTTGCAGTCATCTGCAAATGTTGTCAGCCACAATCCCCTATGTTTGCCTGCACTTCAGAAAAATAAATGCCGAACAAGAGGGGCCCAGGACTGAGCCCTGTGGGACACCGCCGTGACCGCTTAGAGTCTGACATGGCACCAGCAACTCTAACCCTGTGTGTTCTGTCCTTGAGCCAGTTTGCAACCCATCTTGTGACATATGGGTTTACATCTAAGCTGGTGAGCTTTTCTATGATGCCCGAGTGGGGTATTGTGTCGAATGCTTTTGCTAGGTCAAGGTAGGCTGTGTGAACTGCCTTATCCTCATCAATGGACTTAGTGACTGTTTCAAAAGTCGACCAAGTTCAAGAGGCAGGATCTGCCCTTGACAAAGCCAAATTGGGTAGGATCCAGTGTCTGTAGGTCCCCAATGTCTTTATTTATGAGTTCCATTATGATCCTCTCCATAGCTTTGCAGACAAGGCTCGCTGCTTATGGGGCGGTAATTTCCAGGGTCCGTAGAAGCACCGCCTTTGTGGAGTGGGACCACAGTTGCCGTGACGCCATTCTTTGGGCGTATCCTGTAGTAAGGCTAAGATTAAACAGCAGCCTTATGTGTGGGTTTAGTTCCTCATTGAGTTCATGTAGCACACAGCCGGGGACACCGTCCGTCCCATTGATGCTGTGTTTTTGCTTTAGAGAGCAGCTCTCACCTGGGCATCTGAGATGTTTGGGAGGCTAGACTCTGGTGGGATAGATATTTCTCCTTTGGGAGAATTTGCACTGAACCTGTCTGCCAGTATGTTGGCAATGTCTGTGGGTTCAGTGATTTTTTATCATTTTGGACTAATTCTGAGCATATCTGGGAGTTTCCACCCAGGTTTCTAACATAGCTAAAGAAGGCTTTATGATTGTCTTTTGTGTCATTAGTGATTTTTCTCTCAAAGTTGGCCTTGGATGATTTTATGAGTGTTCGTAGTTTTTGCTAGTATTGATCAGAGATGCCTTCCCATTTAGGGATTTTGCTCTGTCATGTAGTAGCTTTCTCCTCTTGTTGTAGAGTTTGTTTATGGCTGGAGTCCACCAGACCGGTGCCTGCCTTTGGTGGAAAAGGTCTTGATTTTATTAGGGATTGCTTGATCCATACATTCCTGGAGGTGCTCGTAGAAGGCATTTGTAAGGGTTTCAGCAGCGGGTTGTGGTTTCCACTGGCTCGGGGCCTTGAAGGATACCACTCCAGTCTTAAGAAGTGTGAAGTTTGCTTTTGAGAAGTTCTTCACTGTGGTCTTTTGCTGGGGTGGGGGGGGAATGTGGATCTCCAGTGAGATTAATTTATGGTCTGATCTCACCAATGAGGGATATACTTCGGTGTGGAGCATTTTGTCCCCATGTTTGTGATGATCAGGTCTAGTATATTTTCTCCTCTTGTGGGAATGGTGACTAGTTGTTCCATAGCATTTGAGTTTATGAACTCAAGGAACCTTTGGGCTAGGGTGTTGGGGCTTGAGTAATGTTCCCAGTCTATGTTTGGGTAGTTGAAGTCACCCAATATGATGGTGTTTGGAGAGACATTTATACTCTCCAGTGTCTTCAGGAAGGCTGTGTGAGTTTCCTGAGTTTGAGAAGGTGGTCTGTAGCATGTTACAAACTGTAGGGCAGTTTTACCTATGGTTAATTGCACCTGGATGGTCTCCGATGCTCGTGCATTGCCACTAACCTGGTGGTGTGGGCCTCCTTTATGAATATGGATACTCTCCCTGCTTTTGTAGGTCGGTCCGGAGTTTGGGGCCGGAACGCATGATATGAGGTATAACCTGATAGTGCTGGGGTGCTCTCAGGAGCCTTGAACCAGGTTTCAGTCACAGCACAAACATCGATGTTCTCCATACTGAGGAGGGCTTTGAGGGCGTGCATCTTGAGGTTTAGACTTCTGGCATTGAGCAGTATTACCCTTAGTTTTTCTCCATTTTTGTTTTCTAGGGCGGTAGGTTTATCATTTGAGTCTTGCCTAAAAAAGGCACTATGGGGGTGGCAAGAGCCTTTGCCAATATCCGGAAGCCCAGGGGAGACAGGTGCAAGCCGTCCCTTGTGAAGCAGCGTGGCTTGTCAAGCATGTCATCCCAGGCAGACAGTCATTGGATCCCCTTAGAATGACACCAGTAATTAAGCCAATTATTAAAGCTGATCATTTTGTCTCTGTATTGTGGCATCATTCTTGGTGAGGGTAGGATACTGCTCAGGGTCAGGGTCATACCGGCCTGGGCTACATAATCTGAGAGCTCCTCTATGTCTCTTTTCATGTAGTCCAGGGAGGTACATCTCAGGTCGTTCACACCGGCATGGACAATGACTGAGTCATACTTGTACTTGCTGTGGAGTGACCTGAGTGCTTGTGTTATGTGGCGGATTCTAGCCTGACAGGCAGCTTACTGTGATCTTTTCCTTGTTCAGTCTGGAGAGTGACGCCAGTGTGTCTGACTATGGAGTCACCTATAACAAGTGTGTCTGGCATTGTGTTTGGCCTTAAGGGCTGTGACTGTTTAGCACACTGACTTTGAGAACTATGTGTTGCATGTCTTATGTCTTGAGGTGGCAGTTGCTTGGGTGTCTGCTTTGGAGGCCTCTGTAGTTTTGGTAGATTTTTGATCAGTGCCTCCGAGTATGTCTTTGTGTGTTTATGTGTTTGTTTTGCAGTTGTGATAGTTCTATGTGAAACTGGGTTTGTGGTGTGCGTGGTTTCCTTCTCCTCCTGTCTGGTCTTGCCAGTCCTGAGTTGAAAGAGCTCAGCCTCCAGTTTGGCTATATAGTTGCTCTTGACTGTTTTGCACAGGGACCTTGTCTGTAAAATTACGATGGTAACACAGCATTTTTCTTTCACAAAGCAGGTGATTTGGCATAGTGGTATGTTCTGACTCTTTTTTGCACAGGGACTTTGGCAGTAAAATGTATGGTGGTACCGTGGTAACACAGCATTTTATTCTAGCAGCTTTCCAAGATTATACAAGCAATGTTTAATGTGTCCCTGGTTTTTGCCCTTTTGACCACCCCAATAAATTTTGCTTTTTCCAGACTTCTTGTGCTGCGAAGTTGAGATGCAGTTGAGTATTGAGCAGATTTTACAAGGAGCTGAGAGCTGCGGGGGAAGAGAAGTTTAGTGCTAATAGCACAACAGGCTGTGTGCTTGCTTTTGATGCAGAAGGTTGTTGGTTCTACTCCCATAAGGGGTGAATGCTGAAAGTTAAGATACTAATTATGAGCCTGTAATCAGTTTGCCATCCATTTCCTATTGCAATATTACTAGCTTATTTTTAATGTAATTTAGGCAATTTATTCCACAGGGGCATCAGGCACTTTATTGTTCGATGAAACCATGAAATGTAAAGGTGATTGCTAGCACCAATCTCTTCATTACAGATTTATTTAACGTGGAATTATTTAGATGACTTTTTTACTACTTCAGAGATTGTGCATATTTACTGATAATGGTGGACTGTAGAATTGTGCATATTTACTGATAATAGTGGACTGTAGAAGTTTGAGTAGACTTTTATGATGGAAATGTTCTGAATTGGACAGTTTTGTTTCATTGTTTACTGGAAAAATGTTCAAAGCAATAGGAAGGTGTATCAAAGAGCACATGTATGTTTCATATGCAAGGGGCCTATGATTTGAAAACAGCCCAGAATTCATTTTTATCTGCCACGAGTAAAATGTATTTTCTTTGAATGTGGATTTTAATGTTTCAGTGAATGTGAGTTGCAAGGGCAGAGAAGGTTTAATGCCAAGTTTGTTATGTCTTAGTGTTTGTGCTGTAAAATGCAAAAATAAAACTTTCAAATGAAGTTCAAATCATTATAGAAGTAAATCAGTATGCACATTAGTGTTTATGGTAAATGGAGTGAAATAGCAAATTAATGGATCATTGGAATGGCTGCAGGGAGGCTCCATTCGACCAGGGTTTTGTGAGGGGGAAGGGCAGAAAATTTAGACAGCCCCAGCTGAACCATACCTCCCAACTGTCCAGATTTTCTAAGAATGAATAGATGTTTTGCTTCTTATTTTTGATTTATTCCTCATAAAAAAATGTGGTTTTCTGGCAAATCATTTAGGAATTAAGTCACTAAATAATGACACACCTAGTTTCAGACTTCATAACCTTCAGAAAAATGCATGCTAAAGTAAGACCTGTTCTATCAACTGTCCCAGTTTATAGAAGAGCATTTTTTAGTATTGTTTATATGTTCCCCCAATATATTTGGCCTTGTCCAGATTTATGTCCCAGTTTATACAAGAGCAATTTTTAGTACTGTTTATATGTTCCCCCAATATATCTGGTCTTGTCCAGATTTATTGCATTAACAGGTTGAGAGGTACATGCAAATAAATTGCTTTATAGAATTAGGCATAGCCAAACCTCTGAACTGTCCCTGATTTTGACTCAAAATGTTGCTCTTCCCGTAATGATCCCTCCGCAAAATAGCAATTTTGGAAGAAAACATGGAGGGTTTATAATTAAGAAATAACTGTAATAATCAGATTACTTTTATTTCAGAGATGCATGTAGATTATTTTATTTTGTCAGCTGCTCAAGTTAGCAGTACTAATATTAAAGTGTCCCTTCTTTGACAGGTTCCCAGCTGTATTGTGTTGCTATTTTATATTTTTACATCACATTTTTGGTCCATTTTTCATAAAATTGTGTTTTTTTTTTGGCAAATTAGTGACAAATAATTAAAGACTGAAGTTAGAAAATAATGACAGACATTTGAGTTTCAGATTTCATACCATTCAGAAAATTCATACTAATGCAAGACCTCTATTAGCTTTCTAAGGTTATAAGAGCGATATTTTAAAATTGTCCTTAATTTTGGGCCTTTGTCCCATTTCTTTGTATGGCTTTGTCCAGATTTCTTGCTCTGAGGTTGAGAGGTATGACAAATGTGTCAGGGCCATCACAATTCAGCCAGAGACATTTCAAACTGTGACATACTTGTTACACCCCACTCCCCATGTAGTGACTCTGGATGTGTCGAAGCAAGGCAAGGAGTAGTTATGCAGTGTAAATGTGCAGAGAATCCCACCCATCCAAGGTAGACACAAGTACTAGAGTGGCTTTTCATCTGTCCTTGATTTTTGCAGAATGGTCTGGTTTCTGTCATATTTTTTGTACTGTTGATTTATGCTTATTACTCAAAGTGCATGTTGCTCTGTGTTTAAGTAGCAATACTTTAATGACCATCAGGTAAGCTTGGCTGAGATTGCAAGATGCAAGTAAGCTTTAATAAGCATACTGTTAAAGAATTGCCAACATTGAAAGCCTTTCTGTTGCCATGTAGAGAATACTTAACTAGATAATGTATAAGCCTTGGGTATTGAAATGCATATGCCAGTATTTGTAATAAAGGACAAAATTACATTATTTTAAGAGTCTCATTACACTTGGAGACTTACAGTCATCTCTGCAGGCTTTAACCATAAACCAAATGCCAATCGTGTGGTCTATAACCTGTACAGTAATCCTTTTAAGCAATGTATCTTGAGCTTATTTCTTGCTTGCTTTTCATTTTTTACTTTGATCATGTTTTCCCCATGAAACAAGTAGATGTCAGGCAGCAGGTCTTTTTTTGGATAAGGAACATTTTTACAAGTGGGGGCATCAGAGATTTCTACTTTCAGCATGTTACTTTAATAAAGCTGAATATAAATTATAATTAGAACTGCAGTGCAAGAAGTGGTTTGAGTTGAGTGCTGCTTGTTTTTCTTATACTTGATTTTGACTGGCATTCCATTAATGTATTAAAAAAAAAGTAATTTATTTCTTCATGCCTCACAACATTTTTTGTTTTCATCTAGATATTAAGCTGCCATGCAGCCAATGCATTGAAATATTTTTATTCTTCTACACTTCCTTTTGTCTTGATTGGACTCTCATGACAACTGTTTGGCACCCAATGCAGTATATTTAGTTTTTGTGGTTTGCTACTACAGGTGTTTGTGTGTGTGGTAGGGAATACCTCAGGCTTGAATCCTGTACCTTGTATGCAGGTTTTAAAGACCTTAATTCCCTACCCACCACCATTTGTGAAAAAAAACCTGCAGATTTTTGCCTCATGTTTGATCTGATCTGTTCCTCATACTATCTGTGGTTTGTAAATGTTGCAATACTTGATATTTGATGGGGAAGTTGTAGCATTGTTGCCTCACAGCTGCAGGTTCTCAAGTTTGCTTCTTGGCTGTGGGGTCTTTATCTTCTCCCTGTGTTTGTGTGGGTTTGCTTTTGTGTCCTCCCATGTTACAAAGACATGCCTGCATTATTTCTTCCTGGGCTTCTGCTGAATTTTATTTTTGTTCCAAGTCAGACTGTCCTGATTAACAAATGTTAAATAAAATTGACAGGCATTTGAATTTCAGACTTCAGGTTTCTGAATGTTTAAGTCTTTGCATATTTGATGGCGCAGTGGTAGTATTGTTGCCTCACAGCGATAGGTTTTCTGGTTTGATTCTTGGCTGAGGTGCCTTCTGTGTGGAGTCTGCATCTCCTCCCTGTGTTTGTGTGGATTTGCTCTGGTGCCCTGTCATTTTACAAAGACATGTCTGCAGTATTTCTCCCTGGGTCTCTGCTGAAAATTGTTTTTATTCTGTCAGCAGTAAAATTGACAGGCATTTGAATTTCAGACTTCATGTTCTTCAGAAAATATATAGTAACACAACCTTTTATTCTAGCAATTTTCTAAGTTTATAAGATAAATATTTGAAATTTGTCCCTATTTTTGGGACTGCATTCCCTCATTATTGGCTTCGTCCAGGTCTTTTGTGCTAAGGTTGACAGCTATGGCAAGAACTGAATTCACTGAATGTTTGAGGGCTGTATTCCCTCATTACTGGGTTTGTCCAGGTGTTTTCTACTAAGAGGTTGACAGCTATGGTGAGAACGGAATTCACTAAATGATAGCCATTCAAGTTTCAGTCTTCCTCTTTTACAAAGCAGCTGATTTGGCGTAGTGGTATGTTGCTCTGTTTTGGCAGTAAAATGTATGGTTCTAGCAACTTTCCAAGATTATACAAGCAATGTTTGTGTCCCTGGTTTTTGGGCTTTTGACCTCCCCCCCCAATACATTTTGGCTTTTTCCAGTTTTCCTGTGCTGCAAAGTTGAGTATTGAGTAGATTTTACAAGGAGCTGAGAGCTGCAGGCGAACAGAAGTTTAGTGCTCCTTAAGTGAAGTTGGTTTGCCTTGTTAATAGCACAACAAGTTGTGTAGTTGTCTTTGATGCAGAAGGCTGTGGGTTCTACTCCCACAAGAGTTGGATGCTGCTGTACTGAGAATGTTCTCCTTCGTGAAGATACTAACTATGAGTTCGTTATCAGTTTGCCATCCATTTCCTCTTGCAATATTACTAGCTTATCATTTTTTTAATGTAATATAGGCAATTTATTCCTGAGGGGCAACAGGCACTTTATTTTTCGATGAAACCATGAAATATAAAGGTGTTTGCTAGCAGCAACCTCTTCATTAGTTACAGATTTCTTTAATGTGGAATCATTTAGATGACTTTTACTTCTTCAGAGATAGTGCATATTTACTGATAATGGACTGTAGAATTGTGCATATTTACTGATAATGGACTGTAGAATTGTGCATATTTACTGATAATGGTGGACTGTAGAATTGTGCATATTTACTGATAATGGTGGAGTGCGGAAGTCTGAGTAGACTTTTATGATAAATGTTCTGAACTGGGCAGTTTTGT
Organism: Protopterus annectens; assembly: GCF_019279795.1. Classification (NCBI taxonomy): domain Eukaryota; kingdom Metazoa; phylum Chordata; order Ceratodontiformes; family Protopteridae; genus Protopterus; species Protopterus annectens. The sequence continues at coordinate 763,907,662 of NC_056729.1, forward strand.
CATTATGGGTGCATGCATTTTGTTTCATTGTTTACTGGAAAAATGTTCAAAACAAATTTAAAATGCCCTCTAACAACTGTAATATATTGTACAAGGAATATAATTTAGTACAATGAGGAAGGTGTATCAAAGAGCACATGTATGTTTCATATGCAAGGGGCCTATAATTTGAAAACAGCCCAAAATTAATCTTTATCTGCCACTGGCAAAATGTATTTTCTTTGAATGTGGGTTTCAATGCTGTTTCAATGAATGTGAGTTTCAAGAGCAGAGAAGTTTTAATGCTAAGTTTTCATTGTGAGACTGCATTGCTTTGTTTAGTAGATGACTTAGTGTTTGTGCTGTAAAATACAAAATAAAACTTTCAAATGAAGTCCAACTCATCATACAAGTAAAGCAGTATGCACATTAGTGTTTATGGTAAATTGAGTGAAATAGCCAAGTAATGGTTCATAGAAATGGCTGTAGAGGCTCTTCAACCATGATTTTGTCAGGGGGGAAAAGCAGCAAACTCAGACAGGCCCAGCTGAACTATACCTCCCAACTGTCCAGATTTTCAAAGAATGAATAGATTTTTGCTTCTTATTTTTGGTTTGTTCTTCATAAAATTTGTAGTTTTCTGGCAAATCATTTAGAAATTAAGTCACTAAATAATGATACACTGAGATTCAGACTTCATAACCTTCAGAAAAATGCATGCTAAAGTAAGAACTGTTATTCTATCAACTGTCTCAATTTATACAAGAGCAATTTTTAGTACTGTTTATATGTTTCCCCAGTATATTTGATCTTGTTCAGATTTACTGCATTAACAGGTTGAGAGGTACATGCAAATAAATTGCTTTATAGAATTAGGCATAGCCAACCTCTCAACTGTCTCCGATTTTGGCTTAAAATGTTGCTCTTCCCCCTAATAATCCCTCCGCAAAATAGCAATTTTGGAAGAAAACATGGAGGGTTTACAATTAAGAAATAACTGTAATAATCAAAGTTATAGATTACTTGAAATGCATGTAGATTCTTTTATTTTGTCAGCTGCTCAAGTTAGCAGTACTAATATTAAAGTGTCCCTTCTTTGACAGGTTCCCAGCTGTATTGTGTGGCTATTTTATATTTTTGCATCACATTTGGTCCATTTTTCATAAAATTGTGTTTTTTGGCAAATTAGTGACAAATCACTAAAGATGGAAGTTAGAAAATAATGGTAGACATTTGAGTTTCAGATTTTATATCCTTCAGAAAAGTCATACTAATGCAAGACCTATTCTATTATCTTTCTAAGTTTATTAGAGCAATATTTAAAAATTGTCCTTATTTGTGGGCATTTGTCCCACTTCTGTGTATGGCTTTGTCCAGATTTCTTGCTCTGAGGTTGAGAGGTGTGACACATGTGTCAGGGCCATCACAGTCAGCCAGAGACATTTCAAATTGTGACATACTTGTTGCACCCCACTCCACCATGTACTGACTCTGGATGTGTCCAAGCAAGGCAAGGAGTAGTTATGCAGTGTAAATGTGCAGTGTGTGTCCCCCCCCATCCAATGTAGACACAAGTACTACAGTGGCTTTTCATCTGTCCTTGATTTTGCAGAAAGGTCTGGTTTCTGTCATATTTTTGTACTGTTGATTTATGCTAATTACTCAAAGTGCCTGTTGCTCTGTGTTTAAGTAGCAATGCTTTAATGACCATAATGTAAGCTTGTCTGAGATCATAAGATGCAAGTAAGCTTTAATAAGCATACTGTTAAAGAATTGCCAACATTGAAAGCCTTTCTCTTGTTGCCATGCAGAGAATACTTGACTAGATAATGTATAAGCCTTGGGTATTAAAGGACAGGTTTCCATTATTTTAAAAAACTCATTATACTTGTTAGAGACTTCCAGTCATCTCTACAGACTTTACCCGTAAACTAAACAGAATGCCAATCATGTGTGGTCCATAACCTGTACAGTAATCCTTTAAGCAATGTATCTTGAGCTTGTTTCTTGTTTGCTTTTCATTTTGTACTTACATGTTTTCCCCATGAAACAAGTAGATAGTTGTCAGGCAGCAGGTCTTTTTTGGATAAGAAACATTTTTACAAGTGGGGGCATCACAGAGATTTCTACTTTCAGCATGTTACTTGGCACTTTAATAAAGCTGAATATAAATTATAATTAGAACTGCAGTGCAAGGAGAAGTGGTTTGAGTTGAGTGCTTCTGGTTTTTCTTATACTTGATTTTGACTGGCATTCCAGTAATGTATTTAAAAAGTAATTTATTTTTTCATGCCTCACAACCTTTTGTTTCCATCTAGATATTAAGTAAGCTGTCATGCAGCCAATGCATTGAAATATTTCTATTCTTCTACACTTAGTTTTGTCTTGATTGGACTCTCATAATGATGGTTTGCCATGCCACCCAGGGGAGTGTATTTAATTAAAGTTATTTTTTTGTGGTTTTGAGCATAGCTCCTCCCCTTTCTGGTTGGCCACATCCCTTCCCCTTGACCCCACCCATTCAGCTGGCTCCTGCAGCCCCCTTTGATTTGAAGTCACCAGCCACCACTGCTGTGCACCCACACGACACAGAGAAGGTACTTGTACAGGTAGCCAGTACAGCTGAGACCGATGGCATCAACTGGGTAGTTGACTGCATTACCATGAGGGGTTGGGATCCTGTGTGTTCCGTATGGTAGCATACACCCACACTCCATGCACCAGACAGCCATACATACATACGTATATAGACACACACACACACACACACACACACACACACACACACACAGACACACACACACACACAAAATGTGGAGACCAACTGTCATACACATACGGATAGCTGATGTGTGTGATACACACACCACACCTGCCTACGTCATGCTTTCCACACTGCAGTATGTACAGATGTCTACAACAGTGTACAGGGGTGTGTCACAATTGGGATGTATTCCCCGCCATATGTGGCATATATGGTCACACATGCAAACACACATGGCAGTACTGTGAATGATACACCTGCTATATGATGATACGTCTGACAGACATGCAGCAGTATTGGCCGCATTATGTGTACCAATGCTATGTCCAGAAATTGTGCTGCTATATGCACACGGGAGGATGTAAGTGTTACAGGTGTCGAGTGATGTACAGTCAGTAACACCTGACTGCTGTGTAGGTATTACATCTTCACCATCAGGTAACAGTAACATAGTGTACTGTTTGCACATGTAATGGTATGATGGCGTGTGACACACCTGTGAGCCGTACCCGGCGAACATCCATCTACACAGGTGGATCACCACTTTATATACACACATCCATCCATACCTGATGTACATCCTACCGTACTGTCAGTATGTCACCATATACAGGTATCAATGATGGGGCTGCATTGCAACTGCATGTTGTAGTTCGGCACAGATGAGTTACATCAGCTACTGCACATGCATAGCAGCTGCATGCACACTACAGTTTGTACATGTGTGTTGGTCCTACATGCCTGTCATGTAGCCATGTTTGTATGCATTGCAATCGGTGGACATGTGTGTTGACATACATAACACATGGACTGTTGTATGATATGATGAGTGTCATGGGTAACTAGTACAGAGGGAATGTGTCCTCAGTCAACATTGCTACCTCATGTACTGTTGGCATTCAACAGCCATGGACCCACCTCCCATTTGTGTGCGTATGATTGCTGTAGCCACATGTCTGCATGGAGGGCAGCAAAAGCTATGCTATGTACGTATGTGTTGTGTATGTGGTCCATGCACATATCCACTGCAATTACATGTATGACATATCCGAACATGTGTATGTTCGTTGGTGTACAGCAACAGTCATCTGTCACAGCTGTATAAGACCCAGGGCCCTGTTATGTGTAGAGCCGACCTGGTTATGTACAGTGGTATCATTGCAATGCATAACACATGATGGAACCTTGTCGGTACATGTGTAGTCTGCACAGTTGCTGTACACCTATGTACAGTCCACTGGTCATGCGTCACATGGTGTTGTGTTGATGTATTGCTGGTTCAACGACATGGTGGTGTCTGAGGGCTACATTGTAGACTGCAGTGTGTACCTCTGTGATCTGCACCTGAGACATCTATGATGGCTCCTGAGTGTGCACTGCTTAATACATATGAGTGGCCGTCATGTACGTGGGGACAGTAATACCATACTGTGCCCTTCCATGTTTAGTATCTGTGTGCATGCAAGACGGCCCTTTGCAACTGCTAAGTGTGTGAGCATACACAGTATGCCATTGTGTATTTGGACACACAGTACATTCCAAACTGCGCACTTACTTGTTTAGAATCTATGTGCATGCAAGATGGCCCTTTGCAACTGCTAAGTGTGTGAGCATGCCCAGTATGCCGTTGTGTAGATGGACATGTAGTACATTCCAAATGGACGTGTGATACTAAGCGTATGGGCATGGCCAGTGACACCTTGTGCCTTTGTGTATGGGCATGGCCATTGACATCCTGTATAGCGATGGTGGACATCCAGGCAACATATGTCCATTTTCAACGTCACGATGGATGCCTACATTGAACACACTGGCTGACTGTCTTGCAGGATATACTGTCTGTGGCACGTCCCGTATCTATGTAGTGTTGTTGTGGTGCTTCATAGATATTTAGTTGCCCCAATCACACCACTGCCATGTGTTTGTCTACGTCTACCTTGGGACAGTAATATGCTTTCAGACTGCTCACTCTCTATACATTCCCTATTGGCATCCTTGCCTTTGTGGAAGATGTCACCTACCTAGAAGTATGCCTCTGGGAGTGCTGTGTTCAGTAATCTCGGTAGCGTGTTCTGTAAATGCGTAATGCTGTAGTGTGATAAGGTAGTTAGGTGTATGTTCCACTCCCAGCCTTGCCAAGTGTGTGTGTGTGTGTGTGTGTGTGTGTGTGTGTGTGTGTGTGTGTGTGTGTGTGTGTGTGTGTGTGTGTGCGTGTGTGTGCTACCAGCTGCCTGGGAACACGGTAATGCCTTTAGATGCCTCACACCACATAAATTCCTATCGGCGTCTTTGCCTTTACGATGATGTCACCCACCTAGAAGTATGCCTCTGGGAGTACTGTGTTTAGTAATCCCAGTAGCGCATTCTGTAAATGCGTATTGCTGTAGTGTGATAAGGTAGTTAGGTGTATGTTCGACTCCCAGCCCTGCCAAGTGTGTGCCTGTGTGTGTGTTTCCTGCATCCTGGGGACATGGTAATGCTTTTAGATGCCTCACACCACATACATTCCCTGTCGGCGTCTTTGCCTTTACGGATGATGTCACCCACCTAGAAGTATGCCTCTGGGAGTGCTGTGTTCAGTAATCTTGGTAGCACATTCTGTAAATGCATACTGCAGTAGTGTGATAAGGTAATTAGGTGTATGTTCGACTCCCAGCCCTGCCAAGTGTGTGCCTGTGTGTGTGTTTCCTGCACCCTGGGAACACGGTAATGCTTTTAGATGCCTCACACCACATACATTCCCTATTGGCATCTTTGCCTTTATGGATGATGTCACCCACCTAGAAGCATGCCTCTGGGAGTGCTGTGTTCAGTAATCTCAGTAACGCATTCTTTAAATGCGTATTGCTGTAGTGTGATAAGGTAGTTAGGTGTATGTTCGACTGCCAAGTGTGTGCCTGTGTGCGTGTGTGTTTCCTGCACCCTGGGGACGTGGTAATGCTTTTAGACACCTCACACCACATACATTCCCTATCGGTGTCTTTGCCTTTACAGATGATGTCACCCACCTAGAAGTATGCCTCTGGGAGTGCTGTGCTCAGTATTCTCAGTAGTGCGTTCTGTAAATGCGTATTGTAGTAGTACGATAAGGTAGTTAGGTGTATGTTCGACTCCCATCCCTGCCAAGTGTGTGCCTGTGTGTGCGTGTGTGTGTTTCCTGCACCCTGGGGACACGGTAATGCTTTTAGACGCCTCACACCATATACATTCCCTATCGGCGTCTTTGCCTTTATGGATGTCACCTACCTAGAAGTATGCCTCTGGGAGTGCTGTGTTCAGTAATCTCTGTAGCGTGTTCTGTAAATGCGTATTGCTGTAGTGTGATAAGGTAATTAGGTGTATGTTCGACTCCCAGCCCTGCCAAGTGTGTGTATGTGTGCGTGTGTTTCCTGCAGCCTGGGGACACAGTAATGCTTTTAGACACCTCACCCCACATACATTCCCTATCAGCATCTTTGCCTTTAAGGATGATGTCACCCACCTAGAAGTATGCCTCTGGGAGTGCTGTGCTCAGTAATCTCGGTAGCGCGTTCTATAAATGCGTATTGCTGTAGTGTGATAAGGTAGTTAGGTCTGTGTTCTAATCCCAATCCTGCCACGTATGTGTGTGTGAGAGTTTCCCACTGCATGACAATAATACATTGCTTTTACACTATTCACTCTCCGTAGAATCCGTACGGCATCTTTGCCTTTGATGCTGATGCCAGCAAGCTGGACGTATGCCTGTGTGAATGCTGTGATCTAGTAATCATGGTAGCGCATTCTGTACATGCGTAATGCTGTAGTGTGATAAGGTAGTTAGGTCTGTGTTCTGATCACAACCCTGCCAAGTGTGTGTGTGTGTGTGTGTGTGTGTGTGTATTTCTATTTCTATATATGTAATGTGGATAGATATTGACATGTATGTGGATATTAGCACTATTGAATGTGCTGCATTATCTGTACGTGAACACCTTTGATGTATGTAAATCTGCTATGGCTCTGTGATAGTGCACATACTGTGTGCTGTAGTGATCCTGGGTTATAGTTGTGTAGTGACCAGTTATTCTGTTGCTGGGTATTACAAGGGACATTGACAACAATGATAGTACAGCACCTTTTAACGGTCGTGTGCACATCTCAGTAACAGTCAGCAGTGGTTGTTACTTTGGAGGATGAGTATGGCTCATATGACTATGTATTACCTGACACTACTATGCAAATCAGGTTAACATTACCGACTCCCGTTTATCCACAGGTTGTGATACAGATCCCAAGAATGTATGTGTATACATTGACAGGTGCAGGACTGGAATATTATTGAATGCATGCAGGGGTGTCCATGGCCAGTAATGGCGATCTGTACAGCCTGGCAGGTATGGTCTGTGACTGTCCCACAACCTCCTGTATATGCATGACACATGCTGAAACTGTGTACATGCAGACACACACATGAAACAAACAGCTAGGGCTAACACATACACACACACACATTGCATCAACATTGGGCCATGCAAACACTATTGTCCCTCACACACACATACTTACATGTTGCTTGGATGGCTCAATGACAGGCTCTGGAAAAGAAACACCATATCCTGTGTATATGATGACACCTGTGCCACCACCTGTAATGTGTAACATAGATGCCGGAACAGACTAACATGGTGCTGATGCTCAGGGTGGCTTTATAACACTGTATTAATGTTAAAATGTTGTTAACACAAAGTGTGATATCCTTCTAGGTGTATGTCAGCAGGCATGATGCATTGCAGCTATGACCATCAATGTAGTATAGTTTACAGCACTGTTGATTATGATGATTTAATATCCATCCATGTGCCATTTGACTGACGTGTGTAGTATTGGCAGCATGTGTTTCAGAGTGTGCAGTACGTGTGTGATGTGTGTAGTACAGATTTATACATGCTTACAAAAGCGTACACTGGCTTACACGACATTACACGGGCTTCAACATGCATACACTAGCTTACTCGTTCTTCAGCGCGCGCGCACAGGCTGACACGCACGCACACATGCTTACTCGGGCTTACAGGGGCGTACAGGCATGAACACACTGTCAGCAGGTTTGCATGAAACTTCAGTGATATCCATGGCATACACCATCAGTTTCCTGACTGTACCTAGGATAAATCATAACACGCCTCTTCCACTGATGAGTAACTGACAGCAAACATGTGACACATTGCTCCGATAGGATTACAGTGTTTTATACATACACACTCATGATGTCACCTATCTTCTACTCTGATAGTCCCCTTAACCTACTCTTCCACTGTAGTGGCTTGGCCCATATGGCATGACAAATTGTGATTCACTATCCTCAGCCTCAATTGCATTGGATTGCCTACTGATGCTTGGTTACATCTCTGACAGAGCGCTTCCACACATAGCAATCAGTACTCAGTAGCCATCTTATCTTCAGCTTGCCATTCACCTGCATGGCAAACTAACTGTTAACGATAATTACAATGTCTATGTGTATTTTAAATATTTCTCTTGTTTTAAAAGTGCAGCAGGTTTTCGCGCCGCTGCGCTATGCTTACACACCGGAGATGGGGGGAGGACAAATAGAGTTTTATTAATTTACAATGGAAAAATATGCCACTGGCCTTATATTTGGCCACTGGCATATTTCTTCAACTGAATTCATCCTTTATTTGCAGCTGACATTGCTCTGTTTAGCTACTTGCAGAACGTAACTCGGTTAACATCCGAGTACATTTCTGCACATAACTCTACTCTTGCATGGACAGCTTACTGTTACATGTATCGCAGATTTACATCATTTGCATAGCTTTCACCTACAAATGGGGTAATTTGCATATCCTAACATTGTTCGTGCAACGTTCGGTTTAGGGGCTGTCTTACACGCCCCTACAGGATATCGCTGAATAGCTCGGCAGACATCTTGCCTTGTTCTACACTTCCTCTACTCGTACACGCTGGCCAAGGCTCCATGACCCCTGGCCTAAGCTTTTCTGTGTGCTAATATGTCTATTTGTGGAGTATGCATGGCTGTAGGTATGGTTTGACCTGCTACATCTGACATTTCTACAAAGCAGCTCCCACCTTCATCATTTGTAACGGTGACAGCCCTATAGGTACTATATATACAGTTGTGACATTTGACATGTCAACACATACCTGCGGTCAATACTGAACTGACTACTTCAGCGCTTTTCATACCTCCAGAGTTTTCTTGTAGTAGTATAGTCGATAATACTGTTTCCTATCACATGCATCTGTTTCTGATACAAGATATATCATTGTATTACCCCACTACACACAAGAAGAAATCACAGGCCAGATGCCATTACATTCATTTTGCAGGACACACCCGCCAAGAGTGTTGTGTTCCTCACAAAAGCCAACAGGTGCTAATCAAAACATATTATGCTATCATCTACCTTATGTGTTCGCCGGTATTTGCGATGTCCGTCACTGGCAGAACTCAAATGCGAGTGTGGGAGACTGAACACTGTATCGGGGACACTGCATAACACCCTGAGGGACACTATTAATCTTCCACATTGACTATCACAGGGCATAAGTATTCATTCACATTTATGGAGGTACATGCTTTTGACTTATACATGTTTTGTCATTTGTCATCCCATCTTTCTTCACACCTGTCCCCCTGATATCACTAGTTCTATACATTTATTTAGGACCGGGTTACCTTCATACCTCTCAACTGTACACATGTTGGGTAAATGTCCCGAACTTAGACTTATAATGTTGTTCCTTCTTTGTTATTATTGTGCCTTTCTGGTAGATTAGTGGCAGGTCATTAAGGACTGTGAGGTTAGATAATAATGACAGACATTAGTAGTTTATAACTAATCCTCAAAACATTCATACTAATGAATTATCCATTATTCTATCAACGTTCTAACTTTGTCAGAGGAATATTTAACATAGTCCCTATTTGTACTTATTTAAATATGCCTTTGTCCAGATGTCTTATTCTGAAAAGTTGAGAGGCATGGTTACCATCTTATTCGTACGCATGTACGTCCATGATAATCACTTACATGACACTGATATTAGTCCCTACGTCTTCCCCCAATGGTTTACACAATATCCAGTAGATGGATTCTTCATTTTTGGAAGGTATAGGCGTGTGCTATGCCCACATAGGAATATTAATCACTCCCGTGGGGCAGACCTAATAAATCTGTGCCAGCCAACACCTGTGAACCTAGGCCCATTCTTGCATACCCATGATTCCCATACCTGACACCCCTCCACAGTAGTCATAAGACATATTTAATGTGAGCGATAATAAAGTATGAAGATACTGCTAAGCACTATCCACTCTCCGCTTATCGGGACATATGTCATACATTCTGTCAACCCATGTATTATTACCCTTGCACAAGCTACTGTTGCATGTACAGCTATATTGTAGCTGCGGATGTGACTTCCTTTGCGTCGATTATTACTGTCCGTTGCTTGTAGACAACACTTTTTGGAGTCCTGCAAAGGACACCTATATCCTTGTTTAAATAGTAGAACTTGCAGATTTGGCACACTGGTACTTTCCTGGCAATGATTTGGAAAGCAGCAGTGTATTTACCTTTCTTGCATGTCTATATGTCTATCCATAATAGCTATGACGTAGCCTATTTATGTACATGTGTTATATCTACAATGACAAATGTTTCAAATGTTTCTGTGTTTGTTATGTATATATCAATTAATTGCGTGTGTGTGTGTGTGTGTGTGTGTGTGTGTGTGTGTGTGTGTGTGTGTGTGTGTGTGTGTGTATATATATATATATATATATATATATATATATATATATATATATATATATATATATATATATATATATATATATATATAGATATGTCTGTACATTCTTTCTTTCATATATTTATTTAGTTTAAGTATGTGGATATATATCTATACACAAATATATATATCCATATATAGATATATAAATAAACATGTAGAAAACAGCATTCATTTGCTATGCTGTGAGTGGATTACACACGCACAGGTGCACTTACATATCCTTATTGTGGGTTACATATGTTTACTAGGTCTTTGTGCTTACGTGGGCTTTCTTAATTGTGATGGTACCAGTACAATATCTGTAATCCGGTTAATGGACATATGCGAAACACGTGTTCACATTTACATATTTAAATGTCTTTACAGCACACATGCATTCATTAACTCATATATGCTGAAGTCATAGTTGACCTGGGACTGCATTCACGTCAGCCGGATGCTGTAACCACTATACTATTGGTGTTCTGATTCATTTATTTGCATACCCATAGTACATAGCTACATTAACATATGCCTCACCGCTTCACTTACAACACAGGCATCCATTCTCCTGCTGGGAAAAATGCGGTACTACATATTACACATTCCCTATTCCCTACTGCTTTGGACCCAAGCTGCATATTTAATCACTCCAAGGATATGTAGAACTCCAAGGCTTATAGTCCTGGCACATACAAGTCTTTGATTGTCAGGGTGTTCCTGTGGTGATCTGGGTTTAGGCTTGTCCGCCTGGTGAACGGAACTGCCCTGACCAAGTTCAAATGTCAGATGAAGCAAATGGACAGCATTTGTCCATTTTATAGAGGTTTACCTGTGTTTACAAACACAGGTCTTTCGGCACCTGTCAGCAGCTTTTTATGGGTGGGGGTGGTTACAATACATAATCCACGGTGAGGGGTGTTCCCATTCACGTTTGACTATTTCCTGTATGCATTCATACGAGGATTATTATTTTGGACATGAATTAACTACAGCTATGCAGTGGTACAGTAAACAAATGTGAAGGTTTGTTACTGTAAATATGTACGGACCTCTGTAATATACTTTTGTTTTCTGGCAAATCAGTAGCTAGTCATTAAAGACTGAAGTCAGAACATAATGACGGACACTTGAGTTTCAGACTTCATACTCTTCAGGAAATTAATGCCAATGTACAAACTGTTATTCTATCAACTTTCTCAGTTTCTTTACAAATTGTCCATACTTTTGGGCCTTTGTCCCACTTTTATTCATGGCTTTGTCCAGATATCTTGCTCTCAGAGGTTGACAGGTATACATTTATTCATGGCTTTGTCCAGATATCTTGCTCTCAGAGGCTGACAGGTATACTTTTATTCACGGCTTTGTCCAGATATCTTGCCAGAGGTTGACAGGTATGGTCGGTCACACCTATACACACATTAAGTGTCCCTCACACAGTAGATCAGGGTTATCCTGTTTACGTCAGTGCCTTCATCACCCTTATACCATTTGCCACTATGCAAATGTGTGCAATATATTTCCGCTTATTCGTGTCGGGACACGTGCGTCATGGGCAAGTGTTTGATCCTGGGTAGTAGGTTATGCATGACCACTTAGGGCTGGACAGTGTTGTACACCTCTAATGCACATTCCAACTTCTATCCAGATATCTACAGGACTGGACTTCATGTCTTCCATTCTAATGTTTACACAGGTTACGTATCCCATGAGGGATATCCAAAAATTGTACCGATCCACAACAAGAGGTATACCGAACATCGTTTTGGAGTTACGAAAATGTGCTGAGGTCATGTGCAATCCTGCAACCGCCTAGGGTTACACTACCTACTACATATGCGTAGTGGTCACTATGTGTAGCTGTGGCTGCACCACACCAGTAGGCCAAGTATGGCTGGACTTGGTGGACATTCAGGTACGGGAGTGGATTGTGCGATGTGGAGGGGATGCTTGGTAGTCCATTATGCATCCAGGTGTGTTGCATTTGTTATGGCCAGTTCCATCAGGACCAATCTGTGGGTATGTGCCGGTGACATATCTATACATTTGTATCGCACATTTCAATATTCATCTGTTTGTGGGGTTGTGTTCTACAGTATGGCCTGTCTGGTTGTATTGCAGCTGTTTATACATGTGTTTGTGTTTCTTTCAGCTTCACCCACTGCTCCCTCATACACCTCCGGTTCACCTATTCTGCATACAACACAGTATCACCTTGGAGGATTGTACCATTACCCATCCACCCCACACACACAGATTCCTCACACCCCATACACCTGTGCTTTGGTTGTTGGCCCATGACACGGCCAGAGTAACACATTGAATACCATACATGTGTCTGGTACCTGTATGGTTGTGTGGACTACCCTGCCATGTTTGCTTTCCACATGCTATACCTCACACACATAGGTACACACCCATACTTCAATTTCATTACATGTGTGGTATACCCGGGTACTACCTGTTCGACTGTTACACATCCTGACAAGTTCAGCCTGTACTGCTGACTTGCCTGTTGTACTCATTGGTAGGATGCCATCTTTTCCTATGTCCAGGATGGGATATATTCCATACACATATCTGACTGTAGTGGACAACACCTCCCCACAGTCGATGGTAGGGTTGCCACCTTTTCAATTGGCCAAAGTGGGACATTTTTGGTACACACATCACATTTTACAGGCTGACACATACCCACGGTCAGTACACAGGATAGAACTTCGACTTCTCACCTATATCAAAGCTTATTTTTGTAGCAGTTCAGTTGCTTATTCTGTTTCTTATAACATTTATGTAATTTAGATACAGAAAACCTGTTTAATGCAACTATTACATAATGTATAGGGAATAATTTTGTCCTATAATCTCAGGACATTTGCCATTGTTACAGGTTTTTGTCGGGACACAACTGCCCAAGGAGGGACTGTCGCTCGCAAAGTGGGACAGGTGGTAATCCTAGTCGATGGTATGGATAATACTGTTCCTTTCAGCCTACATGGTTCCTTATTGTTGTGGCTGTTTCCATTCTCCTCCTATTTCGTTTACATGCTTATTCTATTTCCTATCACATTTGGTATGTGAAATATGGACATACCTTTTGTATGTGACTATTACATGTCTTGTGAGATATAATCCGGACATACGGTCGCTAGATATCTACATTTCTCATGTATTTTGTTATGGACACATCTGCCCAGCTGTGTACCCTCCCTCACATTATGGGTCAGCTGGTGACCCTCACCATTGGGCTGGACGTACCTACTGGCAGATCGCTAACATATGATGCACTTCACTTCCACTTGGTATGGCTATCTACACTGCGTTCGACTATGGCCAAACGGTCTTCCATGTCATTTGTTCACGGGATAGGGACCCGTTATTCCCTACCGTGCATTTCTGTTTGCTTCGTCACTTTGTGTTTGCAGGTACTTTCTTGCATGCTTTGCATACGTTTCAGTATCCAGGGACACTGATATGGTTACTATCTTGCAACCTGTTATATGCAAGCATTTTAGGTTGCACATCGACAGCTGCCATTTCCACACCTCCGTGCGGCACTTCGACATGCCCTATGCACTCGCACTCTTTCCTGTGCACATGGCTGTGCCAGCAGCACGCCTTCATTACTATGCATTTGGCGCTACTGCGCCATCCTCACGCCGTACGGTTGGCGCAAGCCTGACGCCGGCCTTGCGCCAAGCTTCATGAATCCCGGGGCTTAACTAAATCTAAATGATTTAAATAAGATTATGAAATACCAATAAATAAGTAAACATTCAAATCTTAAAATGAAGTAAGACAGAAATGTCATTACATTGTTGGACAAAAGTAATTTTTCACCACTGTTCCCTGCAATTCTTTAAATTGTGCATTCTAGTAAAATAACTTTTTGAAGACAGGCAAAACAAGAACACTCAATAAACACATCTGTGCATATATTTTATAGTCTGGAACTTCTACTTATAGTCACCATACACAAACATTAATACAGTATGCTATGCACGTTTTATGACTGCTAGAAGCTTAAAAGCTTGAAAACAAACTATAATGAAGTACATTTCACATCCAGGGAAGTGCATTTAAACTACATTTAAAACACTGGACTTATCTTACTATGTCCATCAGTTTTCTATGTTTCCTGTTGCATTTGTCCTATATGTATCTGTAGTTAAAATAATTTATCAACTGAAGGCACTTTGTAGTTGCAATACTTCATAATATAGTATTTTCGAGTGGTTTCTTTGCTGTGCCTGGGTATTTAAATAAGTTCAATAAGTTCTGAGTAGGCTATCAGTTTATTGCATGTTTACTATCTCTCTTCTGAATCTGAACCTACAGCTATAAATGATTTGGGTTTTACAATATTCATTATTATTTCTCTTGAGTTTTTTAATTGATTATTGCATTGCTTATTTAATTCTGTGCTGTAGTGACTTTTCCAACTTAAAACATGAAGCCATCTTTGGCCAACTGTGTGGGTTAGAATTAGAGCTTGTGTTAATTAACCCAGCCCCCCCCCCCGACTCCAGTATTTTACATTACACAAGCAGTTAGATAGCTTAGTCTTGGGATTTTTTTTGGATTTTTTTGAGGTTTTAGTCTTGGGATTACTGGAAACTTACAAGGTTGAAAACAAAGCATTTGGACTACAGTTTACATCCAGGAAAGTACAATTAAACTACATTTAAAATGCTGCATTTACCTTACTATTTAAATTAGTTTTGTCTGGTTCATGTTGTGTTTGTTCTGTATCTAAAGTTAAAGCTATTAACTGAAAGCATTTTTGTAGTTGCAGTGCTTTATAGTATAGTATTTTCAATTAGTTTCTGTGCTCTGCCTATGTATTTAAATCACTTCTGTGTGGGCTCTCATATTATTGCATTTTATTATCTCTCATCTGAATCTGAAAATACAGCTTAAATTGATTTGTTTTACAGTATCCACATGAGAATTGCATATTGCAGCTAGTCATTTGATTTGTTTATGATACATTTTCACTTTTGGATAACTAAATTGTGTTTTTACATTAAGAAGACAGGGACTGGAATTCTACTGACATTAGAAAAGTAGCCTAGTCTGTCCAAATTGGGAAACACATAGGGAGGCTTAAAGTGAGATTGTTTCATCAGTCAGAGGGCTTTTTAGGGATTCAGTTGTTCCGTGTTAATCTTCACTTGAGAGCTAGTTTTGCTGTGCTTTTACATTAAGAAATTACATGATCATCCATCTTGGGGGAGAAGATGTTTTATCTGGTCTCTCTAAATTGGGAAGCACTCTAGGGAGCTCAAAATGAAGTATTTTATTGGCCAGAGGACACTGAAGTTAGTTTATAGTTTTATTTTTGTCTGCTATAAATTAGGCACATCTGTGCAGTTCTGCTCATCACACAGCAGAGGTTAACAATGCTTAGTTTGTGAAATATACATATAAAGCTAGTATTTAGGACTTTTTCCTGCAACACAAAAAGGCTTTTCACGAAGGTAAGCTTAGGATAGCTAGTTAGCACATCAAACAACACGAATACCAGATCATAGCAGTATCTAACATCTAGCCTTAATCCTAGACATCACTCAAATGACCACTGTAAAACCATTTACATATAAAGCTAGTATTTATGACTTTTTCCTGCAACACAGAAAGGCTTTGCATGAAGGTAAGCTTAGGATAGATTGTTAGCATATCAAACAACACTAATACCAGATCATTGCAATATCTAACATCTAGCCTTAATCCTAGACACCACTCAAATGACCACTGCAAAACCAAGTCCCTAAACCATAGGAGCCAGACCCTAATATAGGTCTTGACAACATGGATGTACAATTTTCTAATGTCTGTGTGGCCATCTTGGTAGATATAGGCATCCTGAGACAAGGTAGCTAGCAATTGTCTCACATACTCAAACAGCCTTTTAATCCTTAAAGAAACTTAACACATTATGTGAGAGATGTACATACTTAACTTCCCTATAGGCAAAAATTCCATTTATAAACAAGATTTTCAAGAACACATGTATACAGCTTACTACACAAATAAACCTTTTTATGCTTAGGCACTATAAAGAAGCATTCCCGAATCTTAAAGACTTCCTATGATATCAAACAGCAACTCCTATTCTCAACAATCACTAAATCACACTCTATTTATTTATTTTATTTACTGCATTTGTTTACCGGGAAAGTCCACTGGGTTTAAAAGAGTCCATTTTCAGTGGAGGCCCAGAGAGAAAAGCTCCAGCAAGGACATAGATACAGAAAAATATAAATATGAATTGGTGCATAAGTAGAAACAGTGTAACTGATAGTAAATACAGTAACATATACAGAATATATACATATAAGCAGGAATCTAGTTTATTTGATTACAGTAATATATACAGAAAATATACATTAAAGCATAATTCAATTAATTCAATCAGAGAGGTATAAACAGAGATATATTAATCACTATTATTGTACCAGTAATAACAAGTGAAGATAAAAATAAAAAATAAATATGGAGAAAGTATCATCAGTCACTAGTAGAAAAAGACATAGGAGTTAAGTAATCATATAAGGATAGTGACGAGCTTAGGTTATAGAGCAGGAACATAGCCTGGAAGAGCTGAGATGGTTTTACAGTATTTGTTTGAAGGTGGCAGTACTGCCTGTGTTTCTCATAGAAGGTGGAAGTGAGTTCCATAGTTTGGCGATGGTGAAGGAATAGAGGAGTTGACCATCAGGTAATGTGGGCTTATCTACTTTTAGAAGTAGATGATTTTCAGATCTTAGATGCCTGCTGGGATGGTATTTGGCAAGTAGAGTTGAGAGAGAAGGACAGTCTGTGAGTTTGTAGATTATTTTGTGCACTGAAGTTGTTGGGTGAATGAGAGATGATGGGGGAGTTCCAGCCACCTTAACTGTTTCAGTGACTTACAGTGGTGGGATGAGAATTTGGCCTTGGTGGCAAATTTTGCTATTCTGTTGTATCAAGTTTGGATTTTGTAGAATTTTGTATATTTAGTGAGGAGAGGGGCACCATAAAGGAGAGAGTGTAATAAAAAGGTAGTTGCAAGGGTTTGTCTAGTAGAGAGGCTAAGAAAGTGTTGGTGCTTGTAGAGCATACCAATCATTTGGTGTGTTTTTGGATGTTATTGTTTATATGTAGGTCAAAGTTAAGGTTTTCAGCTATAATAATGTCTGGTAATTTGGTGTGTGGGACAACTTCTATAGTGGTATTGTCTTTGGCTTGTATAGTGAAGTTTTTTTTATCAAACAGAGTGGTTTTCCTAGGGGTAAAAATTACTAGTATATATTTTTTTTTGGATTTAGGGCAAGGTGATTGTTAAGCATCCGAGATTCAGTAGCAGTAAGGGCATTCTGGGTAATCTGAAGAAGTTCAGAGCTGGAATCTGCAGTCCATATTATTGTAGAGTCATCACCTTACTGGATTACTGAGCACGGTGGAAGAATGGAGTGAAAGTTGTTAATAAAGATGCTAAATAAGAGAGAACCAAGTATGGAGCCTTGGGGTACCCCTGTGGAAGTATTGAGAAAAGGAGAGTAAAATTGCTGCCATTTGGTGGATTGCTGCCTGTTGGAGAGATAGCTGTTGAACCATTGTAGGGTGGGGGAGATATGAGGAGGATGGATAGTTTAGAGAGGAGGATAGTGTGGGAAATGGTATCAAAAGCTTTGGAGAGGTCAAGGAAAAGTGAAACAATTATTTTACCAGAAAACTGTGCCCAGTTAACTGTATCAATGAAGGATAGGAGGGTGGTAGTGGTGCTGTGTCCTGGTCTGAAACCATGCTGAGTGGGTGATACAATTTGATTTTCATGCAGGTGGTTGAGGAGTTGGACATGGATGCATTTTTTTAGTATTTTAGAGATGGGTGAGAGAGAATTGCTATGGGTCGAAAGTTTGTGGTGTCTGTGTTGGTGCCACCTTTGTGTAAGGGGAGAATGAATGTTTTTTTTCCAGATGTCTGGGACAAGGCATTTTTTAACTGATCTGTTAATGAGTATGCTGAAGGGATAAGCTATAGAGTTTGTTGCTAGCTGCAGGAAGTTTGGGGGTAGATTGTCAGGGGCCAGAGTACAGGGTCTTCGCTTAAGTAAAAGTTTTTTTTTATTGTGCTGGTGGGTATGGGGGAGAATTTTAGGTTAGAGTTAAGGGTAGACTTGTTTTCTGAGATGATTTGGTCAGAAGCTGTCTTGGTGGTGGTGTTAACTATAGGAAACAAAAAAAAACTATTTTTAGTGAAATATTTCACTAAAATGAAAACCTAATACCACACATGCCTATACCCAATAATCCCTCAAGATGAAAGCCCATAAGACAAGCAAACACTTTACCTAGCACTTGTCATAGAGAATTCTATTGTACGATACACATATGCCCCTCTCACCAGGCTGGACAAGTAGATGATAATGGCTAGTTGCCCATCTGGAGCTAGGATCGGTTACATAATGTATGCAACTATGTCACTGCCCTACATGTATCAGTATGATTCTATCTTAGTCCATGTGGGTGTAAATGACCTGAGATGGACTTCACTGGACTATATGAAAATAGACATGGATCTCTCTGAAGATGTGTCACAGACAGGTATGTTCCTTCATTTAACAGTATTCTACTTTCACCAAGGATAATGCCTCAGCATGAACAGAGAAAATGATTAATTTTAATAACTAGCTTTGTTTCTGGTATCACTCCAGTGGGATCTAATATCTATCAGCATAGGAGGACAACGTTAACAGACAAAATTACTTTGCTATGGATGGTCTGCACCTGAATTTGTACATTGGCTAAATCTTTATCCAGGCAAAAACAAACTGAAGAAATACAGGTGAAATACAAATGTTTGAATCTTGGATTGCATTTGAATCTTGTTATTTCAGCTGTATGACATGAAGTCCCAGTAGCTCAACTAGTAGTACATGTCACTTTGGATTGAGAAGACTTGGGGTTCTCTTCCCAAACCAGGCAGTTGGATTCATTTTCCAATACTGAAACTATGGTGCAGCATAAGGGGGTGATGCAGACTTGAGAGTGCTGTCCTTCAAATGATACATTAAACAAAGGCTCCATCTGCCTGAGATAGTGGTAGCTTAGTTGGATGTAAAAGATCCCACAGCATCTATCAAAAAGGGGATCAAAATTTCTCCAGTGTCCTGTCCAAATTTTTCCCTAGTCAGTAAGAATACCATTTCAGGTTTCCCATGAAAATAAACCATTGGCCTAGTGGGACAATTCTAGTCAGCAAACTATAAATAAATACATAAATAAATAAATATAACTGTGGGTAAGAATAATTCATATTGACTCATGTTCTGAAACAAAAGCCTACAATATATAAGACAAGAGACTGAAGAGAATGCAGAAGAGAAAGAAACTAAAAGCAGACCACACATGATATAGAAATCATACTACTTAAAATTACATAATCTGCAAGTAATTATAATATTACAAGAATGAGTTTTAATTAATTTAGTATTGCATGCCCTGAACTGTTCTACATCATACGGATGAAATATATATGAGAGGACTCTCCCCGGGATTCATGAACCTTGCGCCAGGCACCAGCATAGCGTCGGCGTTATAACGCCAAATATGGCTGCTTAGCGATTCAGGTATGAATGAATTCCACGTGCACTACCGGCGTGCGCAGGACCGTCCCGCCCGTAGGTATGCAAAACACACTGTGTGCGGTATTGCACCATGCAAATGAGGGCAATAGCGATCCACGTGGCGCAGGCGAAGCGTATACGCGGCAATGTAAACCAAAAAGCGGTTTACATTTACCCAAACATACCGGAGGAGTAACGGAAGGCTGTCAAAGTCAGGTATCATATAGGTGCAATATGCCAATGTGGAAAGGCACCGAGAATGTCCAAAGAAAATATGCACAAAATGTAAAAATGACATAAATGGCACGCACGTAGAAAGAACAGCAGACCCCGGGATGTGTGCACAGAAGTTGTAAAGCAATGAAATAATATGATAATGTCCGAAAAGAGCATTAGAACACAAATCAGCTGCACAGCCACCACACACCATAGTATGTATGTAAAGCTGCAACCCCAGCGCAATGGTTGTCAAGGAGTGGAGGCGGTGTCCGGCGCCGGAACCAGGTATTAGTAGTCAATTCCATGCAAATGAGGCAGATAATAGTGAATCGCAAAAACGGCGCCAGCGTAAGGATGGAGCAAACGGCGAAGCGGTACTACACCGAGGTGGCCTACACCAGATACATGTCAACCACACAGGGGTGTGCCACTGTAGGAGGAAGGATATTGGAGGACAGCAAACCTAGGCTGTACAATGCATATTACAGCATCATGACTGGCGTGTTAGGAAATAGATGCGCTGACAGTACAGAATGCGCGTACAAATGCATGTGCATCGAGGACGACTACGTTCTCGAAACCAGTCATGTGGACGGCCTCACCGGCAACAACCAG
>NC_056729.1:763929130-763936630 GCF_019279795.1 Protopterus annectens
GATCTCTGCTTAACATACAAGGCCATGTCAAACCCAGAACTGTTGGACATGCTACACTTAAAGAAATCCCAATCCCTCAGAGCCACACACTCCAGGGATCTAAACCTTGTCATCACAATGAAAAAAACATGCTGGAGGGTTAGGTTCCTGACCCAGAGACTCCCCGGACTCTGGAATAGACTGCCCATACATGTCATGCAGAGCACCTCTTTGGCCCTCTTCAAAAGGAACCTTGATGATTTGATGGGAGATAGGAAATTCACCCCGGGGATCATGTCAGTCACCCTGGTAGACAGGGGTGCAGGGAAGTAAATATTGTGGGAAGAAATAGCCAGGGAATTGTTACTGCTAGGCTTGCATAGGCCCTAGGGCCGATAGCCTAGTACCAACCTATGAACTCATGAACCTATGAACCTATGACAGGACTGAAGAAGCAAAGAGAAGTGAGACACCTCCATCAAGAAACTGGTCACCAGTGGAGTACTCCAGGGCTTTGTATTGGGCTCACTACAGTTCGAGCATCTATGTCTGGGAAGTCAAGGCTAATGTTAGAGGCCTCTGGTTCATGAAGTTTGCAGATGGCTGCAAAATGGAAACTATTATAGATTCCCCCAAGACACAAACATCTTGCAAATGGGTTTAACACAGAAAATGACTGATGTCAAAGTCATGGCCTAAAAGTCAATGCCAAAAATGCCCTTTGGGAAACTGTCAATTCACGTTAATTATTTTATAGATAAAATGTCCCTAACCATCAACCCAGTAGTAAGGGATCTGGGAAAATATGTAGACAGCAATCTGGTCATTAACCAATATGTAGTTAAGATGATAGGTAAATCATTCTATGCCACCTGACTTATAGATAAGGGTATGGCATCCAGGTCCAAGGAAGTTATAGTACCAGTCTACTCAGCCCTTATCAGACCAACCATTGAATACAATGCCCACTTTGTATCTAACCAGATACTTAACAAGAGCTGGAATGTCGACAATGGTTTCACCCCAGGAGAATTCAGGGCATGAAACTCTGCCCTACACTGCTCACCTAAAGGCTCTGTCTCTGTATTCAGTCTCCTACAGGCTGCTGAGATGGGATCTTTGCCTAAATTACAGGGCTTCCTTAATCCCAGCCCTGATGGATCTGTTGCATATGTGTAAAACAAATACCACAAACAGTAGATCCAGGGATCTAAACTTTGCTTTTGGGAAAAACAGAATGCTCTGGAGAGACAGATATGTGTCCCAAAGGATCCCCGCAATATGGAAGAGGCTACACACCCATATAAGACAGGAGTTCAACCCTGACCTTATTGAAATAAAACCTTGACAACTGAATGGGAAATCATAAATTTATCCCCAGTCTGGCCCCCTTGTCTCTTATGGATAGAAGCTGTCAAAAAGAAATGCATTATTTTCATAACACTCTCACACAAATCCTTAGCTATCTGCCTACTACCATGTACCCCACCCCCCATTCCCATATGATACTTTTGACCCAAATGGTTTGGACTGAATGGCAAGGCTTGTAAAGGCCCTAATGATTGTAAGCCTAGTAACGACCTAAGAAATTATGAACATATGAGGCTAGCCATGCAGCAGGCCAGGGCAGACTGAGTTTTCATGGTAGCTCTGAGGCATGGGCGACAGAGTGCAAATTTAATTTAATACTGAATTAAACATAAGGTAAAATGAAGGGAATGGATAGTGGTTAGAGGTATCAAACTGAGTAGCTGACTTAAAAAAAAAAACACAGTGAAACAGGAAGCCTAACAAACTGCAGTAATAGAGTTATAATATACTGGTAGTATACAAAACAGGACAGTGAACAGAGGGCCTTAAATGTGAGTAGCTGACACACTAAAAACACAGCCAACTGACTAGTGTAATGCAATGCAGCAGAAGGACTAACTTGTGCTGCTAAAACACAGAACAACCACAGCTAAGCAGGTGGCTTATTTAACTGTAAGAGAGAAAGTGGATAAATCCTCAGTGAAAAAGATCTACAGTTAGCTTAATGATGTACTGCAATAAAGAAAGACATAATGTGTTTACTAATACACAAAAAAGTCAAATAGGTAGCTGATTACAGCGCAGTAGAAGGGCTACAGTATCCTACTGGTACACAAAATAACAATGCTTATCAAGAAAGTATGTGCTTTGGTAAGGTAGGCAGTTAAAGACACTGTGAAAACTGTCAATACTATGTTGGCTGAGGGAATGCAATAAAAACTTGTACTGTCCTTACTGGTATAAAAGACATGGAAGCCAGTTGACAGTGCATTACTTCATTATAGTTAGTTAATGAGGACTAATTATAGGACTTATAGTTAGTTAGTAGACTTATATTGTGTTTGCTAATTAACAGGACCACCCAGCCTGATACACTGCAATAAAAAGTTCTCTACAATCAGAAAATATGTTCCAAAAAGTTGGATTGAGAAGAGATGAGTTACACAATCCCAAAAGGGTGAAACAGCTTTGGTGACAGATGAAGCTACAGGGCACACAAGCAAGTTTAGTGGTGCCAAGTTTTGCGAAACACCACGAATAACAGGTAACCACAGATGGCGACCAGCTGTACCATACCTTGCCATTTACTAAACATTTGATGCTTAATTAAGCTATAAAGCAGAGTGACAAGGATAAGCAGCAAAAGTAGTCTAGACACATCAGTAAAGACAGCAGAACATACACAGTAAAGTGAAAGAGGAAGAAAATCGGCAACAGCAAATGGTGGCTATCTGTGTGATGCCAGGCCAAATAGCAGTATTTGATGGTAAAGTAAATTATGTGACACAGTGACAACAGCATACAGCACGGATAGATTACAATAACATTTGTAATGTATTACAGTATGGGTTACCTATAAGATGACTGGACAATCTGCACTACAAAGTGGGAGGCCATAAGTGACAAAAGTAAAAATGACTTGCCAGAAGACTAGAAATGTATAGGAGACAATAACAAAATTGACAGAAGTCTAAACTTATATAAAGACAGGTAGCTTGGAAAATGAAAGTGCAAATCTTAAATCCACAAAGTGCAGATTTTAATTATAGCAAATTTAAGACAGTAAGCAATAGTTTGACAGATAGTAGACTAAAATTCTATATCACTAAGCAGTTGGGACACACAAATCTTAAATGCAGCCATGCAGATTTTAAATACAATGGTGCTGGTAAAACAGGAGATTTAAATATCTCAAATAATATATGAATAATACTACCGTATAGCAGTGCACACAAGAGTTGGAATTAATCCAGTTACACTCTAGAAATATCCTATAGGATGAAAAACTGCCTTACCTTTTGTGAGATGTCTAGAATGGGAGGTAGGGATGGGGGTGTTGCAGAAAGAAATAATGCAGAAAGAGTGATCCATTCTAGATGTTTGAAAAGTGCTTTGGCAGCATAACTTCTAGTGCTGACTGCAGCTGAGCGGAACATTATAGAAAGCTGTACCAGAAGCCTGAGGAGTGCTGTACTTCCTGTAGCTCAGCCCAAAAAAGTCCTGAGCTATGCAATTATCCAAGCTTCATACTCACGCACCTCTGATAACCTCTGGCAACATAACAGACAGGCAATGAAAGCAGGATTGAATTAGAATGCACCTGTCTGAAAAGGGTGAGCAAGCTGGTGGTAACTTATTCTCTGTCTGTCTTTCAAAAAGAGTAGGAAACAAGACTTTCTAGTGAAAGAAACTCACACAGGAGTCCAGGAAAGTGCAGAAATGTCCCTAGGTTTTAAAGGATTCTTTGTAGAAGTCCTATTTAGTTGTACTTTGAAGTCTAATACAATTGCCATATGCGGTACATTCAACAGCTCAGCCAACAAGATGTTTATCCTTAGACCTTGGTTCAAGATGTAAAAGTATGACAGAGATGAAGCTTATTGGAATGTACTCAATCAACAATTAAAGCAATTATGAAAAGCTTCAAGGAAGTAATTTCTAGAAGGAAAGTATGACCTGAACCTATGGATATGTCTTTTCTGATCTCATACAGTCTTTCTTTATCTTCTTCTTTTTCTTATTTCTTTATATATGTATTTATTTTTTGCTATTTTTTTGGCCCTCACTGCCTGCCATCCCCCTTCTGTCAAATGACTTATTTGTACCCTTTCAATGGAGTGAGACATGACCTAGAGGAACCATCTGTAAGGCAGACATCAGGGGTATCTGCTTTTTTTCTGTTCATTCATGTCCAAGGATTTAGCTTATAGTGGGTCATTGTGATACATGCCACACATACTTGTTATGTTATCAGTTGGCCCTACTCTTTTCTATGCAAGTACCTCCACTGGAACCCTGGTCTTCATAAGGAATTCTACCATGGACAATTAGCTCATGCGCAGAAGTCTTCCCTCCTACTGAAGAGAGATATTCAGCCATATAAGCCTTATCATTCCTCTCTGCCCCATGACAGGTCCAAGAGGCCCCAAGGCCAATAGTTAAATGTGATTTACCTGGGTCATAGTCAACTATTTATTTCTGTATGCCAATTGAGCTGGCTATCTAGAGAGTTGTTGGTATTATCATTGGCTAAATGAAATGCACATGGCTCTTCAACATTTTAACAGTTTAACTTTCTGTTTAGTGTATGAGATTGTTAAACATGTTGCCTTTATTTTGGTAGTTGTTTATCCTAATGTATACATCAGATAATGCCATGATAAGCAACTAAACATTAGTTCAGAGCCCTAGTTACCATCTAAACATTTACTTAGCTTTTGTACTGGGCCAGGTTTATGAAGTATTATATGGGCTCTGCTTTGAATGCTGGCATTTGCACACAACTTTTCAGCAAATTGTAGCTACCACTACCCATACTAAATGCAGTAACCTGTGGGCATTGAGTAAAGCTGGGCACAGTGAAACTTGCATATGTTTAAATGAGTCATTACTGAGACCAGACTGTGTGGGTGTTAAAAGAACTTTTCAGCTTCAGTACAATACAAGACAGGCATTCTGCTTTGAATATAACTTTAATTTTCTTGCTTAAAAATTCAGCTACATTGTGGATGCCTTATTAAAAGAAATAACTTGCATACAATAAATGATACAGTAGGTACTTAATGAAAGGGAGTGTGTCACAACATGTCAAGACAGTGGTTCAGCGTTATTATTGTTCAGATGAGTTCAGTACTGAATTCTTTAATTGTATTGAACAGGGCATTTAGGTGCTGAGCTGTTTTGACAAAAGCTGAATCAAAGACTTTCTAAAGCAAGAGTAAACAGTCCTGACACTGAAGTACAGAATCAATTTAAGAATATAATTTTGCTTAAAGATGAAAGCTTCTTTTTATAAAACTGCTGATTATGTGTTAAATACATGCCATTCAAGAAGTGATTTATTGCATGGAAGAAATAGCTGCAGTTGGAAACACAGGTGATGAAACACAGACCTTATATATTTCAGTCAAGGGAAGATAGAGCTCATCAAGGAATATTAGCTGTATCTTTTGAACTGCCCCTTTTTAAATTTTATTTTCAGAGAAATTTTATTAAAATATAGTAAAACAACAAGTAGCACAAAACCAAGCATAACTGCAATCTTAACTGTGCTTATATGTGTTCTTAAATGTAAGTGTATCAGTGATTCTATGACAACTATAAGACTTTTAAGGTTACTTGGGACCATCAGTCTATAACTTCACCCCCCCCCCCCCCATGAAAAGAAAGGTAACAACCCAAGTTTAAGTTTTGGTAGATTTAGTAACACATTTTAATGAGCCACAGTCCAAAGTAACACAATCAATAGTACATACTTAAAGGTACAGTCAGATGTTTGCAGTTTTGTTATAGCATTAATAATTGTGGATTCACAGACACAAAGACACACTCGCGCACACACAAACACACACACACACACACACTCACACACAAAATCTAATTGCAAGGAGGAGAGGCAATCATTTAAGTCCATAGCAGAAATGCCCAGTAGCCCTTTGACCCAAATGCTAAGGGGGAGTGTCCACTTTCAATCATAGACAGCATTGCCACCATTCTACCCTAGGATAATCTAAAGCATCTAAAGATAGCAAACCAGAGGTGTCAGACACTTATGGATTAATTACTGTTAGGAAAGTACAGTTTAGCTGAGCTTAATCACTGTTTATGTCACAGTGCAAAAACTATGAGCCCCCACATTTGAATGCATAGTAATTGTGGAGTATTTAAACCCAGATAAGTGATACTGATATAACAGGCAAAACAGCTGATCTCATATTTTTCTTCCCAGCAGCAAACAGCATTTGGTGAAATTACAGAAAATGATTCCTGAAAAGCTATGCAGATAGATGTAACTTTATGTGCTAGCTGTGAATGTTACTTATTTCAAAGACAATTTTTTTTCCATCCTGATTCTGATGCCTGGCTTAACCATGAAGATTAAAATTACTTCAAAATCTTCAAACAAACTGTATTTGGTGATTCTTCTAGAAGGTCATCTATAGGGAAATTATATCTTCTGCTTAGGTCAACAAATGAATCTAGCATGTGAGCTCCAGTCACCACTACATCTCAGTAAGTAATGTCAATCTTTAGTCAAGAAACACTTGAGTTTTCAGTCTTGCATTTTAGGCCGCATATGATTCAATATGTCCACCATTATGACAGACCTTTGTTGAGCAAGAGGAGAGAAGAATGAAGAAGAATAGCTAATGCATTTTTGCTATATTTGAAGGGCAGTAGGTTATAGTTTAAGCCCCTGTTCCCATAAGGACCAAGTCCATAAAAACTTAATCTTACAGACCACTACACTAGCCAAAACATAATTCAATGTGGAGGAAAAGTTCATTCTGTTCCACTTCAGAGTGAACATTAGAAAAGTTTGGCTAATGTGGACATTGCTTTCTTTTAAAAATTTTCAAACCAATTATTTATATTTCTGTAGTCACTCTACAAATTGTGCTTAGGAAGAAATTAAAACACATGCTGAACCTTAAGCAAAAACATTATTTTAGTGTCTGAAGTCTTTCTACGGATTCAGAAAGTTTCTTAACGTACACACACACACACACACACACACACACATACACACACACACTCAGAGTCACTTCCTCATTCAAACCTGCATTCACTCACAACACAGGATAATAATTGAACCAGGTGATATCAAGTAATATATGATGAAATGTAAATACAATATATTTAACTTTAGACTTCACAAATGAAAGGATCCATTACACCTCCTTTAATTTTTGGCTAAGTCATTAAGTGGTGTAATTACTGACTTGTAATTATTGGTTAAACTAAAACATTTCATAAAGGTAACTAAGAAGGTCATTTGTGGTTAAGGTGGACAACATGTGCAACTTGGACTATCTCTACAGTATATCGAGCATGGAAAATATTATTTTAAAAAATGGCATGCTCTTTGGCTTTTTGTTTCTGGTCAAAGGAATGAATACTTAATAGATACAAACCGTTAATGTGTATGGAGGGGCATTATGCAGGAAGTAATCTAAACAGTGGGAGATGCATTTTTTAGTTTCCTACAAA
>NC_056729.1:763939130-763971630 GCF_019279795.1 Protopterus annectens
GGATGAAGGTCCAACCACCCATGCCAGCACTCATCTACCACCTAGAGCAGAATTTATTTTTATTTTGGTAAGTTATAACTTCAAACTCTATACTACTGACACAGTCCTAATGCAATGACTTCTTGACATCTATGTCTCTCTCTCTCTCTTTCTCTCTACTTTGGACACCTTGTCCTCACTATTTGCCAGTCATTAGCCTCCTCTCAGCCCACTTGTTCTCCATCATTGGGCTGAGGATTAAGTGGGAGGGTCCATCACTGAGGCAACCATCAAGGGTAGTTTGAACTTTTGTCCTTAAGGCAACTCCATGCAAACACATAGTGACAGCCTAATTTTAGGACATGGAATGGGCATCAGCACTACACCACCCCTTATTTCGACAAGGAGTTGAACATCCACAAGCTATCCCAAACACCAGCAGGTGATACTGTATGGAAGTTTCTCCAGTCTCTCTTAGGGAAATCCTCCTGACATGCATGTGCTTCTGGGCACATGTAACCCTCACCTCCAAGATGGGAAAGTCCATCCTCTAATGTCTGCTCCTCCAAATTCCCAAGCTACTATTTGAATTTGGTTTTCTGGGCCATGTTCAGAACTACATTCCTCTATGCCACTGGTGGCAGCACAGACCCATTCACAGCTACGCATTAAATCAATCTTCTGCACTATTAATTCTGAATGAAAAGTCACCATAACTTGATCGTTTTCACATATTTTTGTGCATTATAGCTATAGATCACCATCCTTCTCCTCTTTGACCTTACTGAAGTCAACCTGAGTCCTAATCAGATGTACAAAAACAAGCACATGGCATTTAGATTGTTACCTGAACACATGGAGTGTTCAGAATAAGTCTTGCATGCCTAGACTAATGGCTTCAACTTTATAAGCCCAAAAGAGTGGACATCTTAGAAGCCTGGCTTAAGACCTAGGAGTCAATTCTGGGTTGATCTCCAAGCAATATCATGCCTTTCAAAGTCAGAAACTAGCTTCTGATGCACATTGGTATAAAGTGATAATTATGTCAAGGGATAAGTAATGTGGTTCAATGTTCTCCTCCCACAGTCTAACTGATCATCACCTCAGCTGATTTGTTTGTGTGTGTTTTCTTTTTTTTTTTTTTTTTTTTTTTTTTTTATATTTTTATTAATTTCCAAAAACAAGAAAACATGAATGCAGGTTATTTATGAGAATGAAGTATTTGCAAATTATTTAAAAAGGTAGGCTAAAACCTCTAAACAGATATCAAACATTAAAACCAAAATAAAGTATTTACAAGGGTGTCTATTGTTGACATATAATTGACTTTCTATACAATTATTTCCTGATTATAATCTGCTGCAGTCATTATTCTCCAGTATTTCAGTTACTTTTTGCCATGCTACGTATAATGATGTAGTTCTTTCAGTTCTTCCTTTAATTGTGTTCATTTCCAATTGCGATACTGCTGACACCATATTCATGAATTGCTTAAAAGTTGGAGAAGCTTTGGATTTCCAGTTTGATGTAATGTTCTTCCTTGCAATAGCTAGGAGAGTCCATAAGATTACATATTTTGTTCTTGGCACACAGTCGGGTACAGATGCATTAAACAAAATAATAGATTTGGAAATCTGGAATTTATCATTGAATACCATTTGCAGAAAATAATTTATTTTATCCCAATATGGTTTAATCAAATGGCATTAAGTAGAACATATGTTGCCAGTCTGCTTTTATTGATAAATCACATCTCAAGCAGCCAATATTTTTCTTAAACATAAGTTCCATTTTATGAGGGGTTACATAAGATCTGTGTATGAATTGCCATGTAAAAAGTCTCCAATGTAATGAAAGTGATGTCTGCTTTGGAGAGAGAAGAATTAGTTTTTTTATCTCTGTCATTTGGCACATGTCCATTAACTGATCTATAATAATTCCATATTTTGTCATTATTATGCATTTTTATTTTTTGTTTGTTTTATAAATAGATGATAAGTATCCCTTTCCAGTAATGGGTTGATTCGTTAGTAATATTATATGTTCTATAAGGTTAGGAACATTTTGTCTTATTGATGGTTGCATTGTTTCTTGTTTGCTTAATATGTACTGTCTTAATTCTTGTACATGTAACCACGAACTATCTTCCATATTTAATTTCTGTTTAATCTGGTCTATTGTCAGAGGTTTTCCAGAGTTTAGCAACTGATGCCAATATATTAATCCCTTTTCTTTAAGCATGTTGACTACTTCCATATTAAATGTTATTATATTACCTTGTGTGTACGCTACTGGATATAAAAGAAATGACCATGCTTTAATATCAGGATTGCTATTAATAAGATTTTGGAAAATTTTTAATGTATAAGTAATGTATTTGGAACTTATATTTTTATTCTTATGTATCATCATATATTCCTTCATCAGCCATAGAAAATTGTTTGGTATGAAATCTGTATACTTATTTGCTACTACAAATCCTGATTTTAACCAGATTCTCTCATGAACTAGCTTCCATTTTGATGTATATTTTGTATTTAGCCATAATGATATTGTTTTAATAATGGATGAATGCAAATATATTTCTATGTCTGGTAAACCTATGCCACCTATATCCCAATCATCTAGATGATGCTTCATAGCTATCCTTGGTTTTGGATACCATAGGAATCTTACCATTAAATCATTTAATTGTTTTAGGTGCGATTCAGCTGGTGGCAAAGAACAAGCTTGTATGACATAAAGAATTTTTGGAAATATGATCATTTTAATTATATAAAGCCTTTCTTCCATTGAAAAGAAGAATTTATTCCATCTTTGTATTAGATTTTTAATATTATTTAAGGTCTCTTTATAATTTGTTTCAATTGTAGTATCTAGGTTGTTAGTTATTATAATTCCCAAGTATTTAATTATATTATCGGTAGAGATATATTTATGGTATTTTTTATTTAGATCTTTTTTATTAGTATTTATAAGCAATACGTTTGTTTTGTTCTCATTAAATTTAAGACTTGAAAAGTTTTGAAAGTTTTGCATTGAGTCCCATAATGCTTTTAAACTGCTATTATTATTTTTTAAGGTAATTAAAATACCATCAGCAAAAAGTTGAATTTTAAGCTCTAGGCTGTTGTCTAGTTGTATTCCTTCAATATTTTTATCCATACGTATATTATTTGCTAAGGGTTCAATAACTAGCGCAAACAATAACGGAGAAAGAGGGCAGCCTTGTTTTGTGCCCTTAGTTATTTTAATAGATTTAGACAGACAAGATCCCAGTTTTATATAAGCCAATGATTTTTCATATAATGATTTTATTAACAAAGTGAAGTTGTTTGAGAAGCCATATTCTTCTAAAACTAAGCACAGATAATCCCAGTTCACTGAATCAAATGCGCTATTTATGTCTAAGCTAATAACATTCATTTTGTTTTGTGACATTTATATAATCAATTAAGGAAATAATTCTTTTAATGTTGTCATAAGTGTTCCTATCTTTTATAAAACCTGTTTGATCCTCCTCTATCAAAAGTGGTAGTAATTGTTTTATTCGAGCAGCATGTATTGCCATAAAAATTTTATAATCTATATTAAGAAGTGAAATGGGTCTGTATGATGAACATTCACTGGGATCTTTATTTTGTTTCAGAATTGGTGATATTAATGTGTACTTCCAAGAAGGAGGAATGTCTTTACCATTTTAACTGATGTAAAGACATTCAATAACAACAGCAAAGCCTCATTTGATAGTAATTTAAATATTTCTGGGGTGATATTATCTATACCTGGAGCTTTGTTTAATTTTAGCTTATTTACTTCAGCTTTAAGTTCTGTCATTGTTATTTGTTTATCTATTAGTTGTACCTGCTCCTCTAATAACCTAACTTTAACATTGTTTTTGAGAAAAGCTTTCAATGCTGAATGTGTTTCTGTTTTCTCATTTTGATTATTAAGTTTATGAAAAAATAGCCTAAAAGCTTCTAGTATTCCTTGTAAATCAGATACTTTCTTTTTGGTTTCTATATTATGTATTTCCTTGATTTGATTTGTTTTAATAATCTTTTTAGTCCTATTTGCTATTCTTCGTTGGTTTTTAGGGTTCATTGAATAGTAATATAGTTTAATTTTTTCTAAGTTGATCATTGTTTTGTGGTGTAGTGTCTCTGAGTATTTTTTATTAGTATCTTCTAGTTCTTTTATTAAGTTGGTGTTTCCATTTTGAATATCAAGCTTTAAATTATCTACTTTTGACTGTAATTCCATTAATTCCTTATTCCACTGTTTTTGTTTATTTTTATACCATCCCACCGCTCTTCCATATAGGTATGCTTTCAATGCATCCCATATATATATTTCAGATACATCTTTTGTAAGATTGATATCTAGGAATGTTTGTATCTCTTTAATATAAAATTCCTTAAAATCTTTGAGATTTGTTATGTAAGATGGTATTCTTGTTACTGATATCCTTCTCTTGAAACATAAGTCTATCTCAAGCGTTATGGTGTTATGGTCGAAAATGGACATGAAATTGTCTTGACTTTATTTAATTTAGAGGTTAAATCCTTTGTTATGTACACTCTATCTATTCTAGAGTATGTATTATGTCTATGGGAAAAATGTGTAAAGAATAGTGAATCTGGGATAGCATACTCATTTATGTCAACTATATTAAAAGTTTCAACAAACTCAGATAACAACTTTGTTAAAGGTGATCTCTTACGTGTAGTTTTAGTGTTTGTGTCAGTTTCTTTTATAATGCAATTGAAATCTCCAGCTATGATTAAATTGCCTTTGGTATATTGTACAATGTCTTCTAAGTGTTGTTTGGCCACTCTAACACCTAGTCCTGGTATCCAATAAATATTCACTAATGTGTATATCATTTCATTGATAGATATTGTCACTAGACAAAACATTCCTGAGTTGTCATGGAACGTGTTTATGATTTTAGGCATTAAAGTAGTGTTTTTCCACAGAATTGCTACTCCCCTTCGCTTCTGATTATAGGTGGAACTTACTTGTATTGTATAATTTTTATTGTTTATTTTATTTATGTCTTCCTGTGTAAGGTGTGTTTCCTGTAAAAATACTAGTTGCTTCACATAGCTTTAAATATCTATAAAGACTTCCCCTTTTGCAGCTATTATTTAAACCATTTACATTAAGAGATATACATTTTGCAATTGGATTTATATTAGCTTTGCTTTTATCCATATTCATATACTCGTAACAATGTGTAGATGTGTGTACATGAAGAGAATGACTTGTTCTTTCTTCTTCCAACAGTATTACAATAGATTATAGACACCCAATAAAAGTAAATTACAAGATCATAACTGAGAACAGTATAAGATAAACAACCACCAAACCCCTCCATGAGAAAAAACATCTCATCCTTGAATGATCTAATCATTCAAGCGATCTCTCTAAGTCTGCATTTCAGCATCCTCCCCTGGCCCCACCATATGGTAGTTTTATAATGAAAAGTATCTTATATATCTTTTAAGTATACATGTATCTGTCTTTACAGATTACTTAAATACAGTCTTTATCTAATTTTTAATATTTTATAAAACACTAAGGCAACACAACTATACATAGATTTAATACTTAACTATTTGGTTTTGTTTAAATTGTAAAGGAAAATCTTTTAATTTAATATATGTTTTGTGTAGCAATAATGGTTATGCATCTTAAAATTAATATGCTTGCTGTCTATCTCCCTTATAGTGTGAGTGGCATTCATAGGTATCAAATTTATTGTAATGGTCTACCTATATATATATATATATATATATATATATATATATATATATATATATATATATACACACACATATATATACACATATATACATATACATACATACACATACACACACACATATATATATGTATATATATATATACACACATACATACATACACACATATATGCATACATACATAAAAAAAAAATGTTAAGCATTATATGCATCAGTTAACCATGCCACAAGTTGATTAAATCAGAAAGTATCCGTAACAATGAATATAATGTTACATTTGTATTGTCATTTATCAGTAATCTTATAGTTTTCTTTTAATTCAAAATGTCATATTTTAGTGGTATGAATGCTACTAATTTGTTTTTGGCATTGGTATTATATAGTTTAAGACTATATTTCTTAGCAATTCCTATATATTTATTAGTGCCACTGGCATATTTCATCGCTAGTGTACCACATATGTCATATGTCAAATAGCAACTCATACTCCTTATGATATTACAGGATTTATCTGCAGCATTATAACTGTAAGGTTGGAAAATATGAGAAGCAAAGTAGGCTTTAAATATGCTATAACACAATTGCTTGGTACTTATTACTGTCAACTCTTCTACATACACAGGAAAAGATAACCTTATATGACCATCAACCATTTTCCTTCATTTTTCTCTTCATCCTTCTATTCTCCATTTTTAATAAATATTTGTTTCTATTGTGGCTTCTTTGAATTTAGTGAGGGTACTCCATATCATATTATAGATAATATACAATGTTCAAACAGAGAACATGCCCAATATAGAGACATATTCTCAACTCAAGTGGTCCACACCATATATTTATAACACTGCAGTCAGAAATATACTAATGAATATGCAATAACTAGCAGCTTTGCAGCATGTGTGTGTCTCTAACAAGTACATACCTATAGGATATTAAAAAGAATAGATAGCACACTCTTGTTTCATAATTAACAAATGCACACAGCCTAGTATTTACTTTCATAGACAGAAATTAGACCTGTTACTTA
The DNA here is from genome assembly GCF_019279795.1 of Protopterus annectens. Taxonomy (NCBI): domain Eukaryota; kingdom Metazoa; phylum Chordata; order Ceratodontiformes; family Protopteridae; genus Protopterus; species Protopterus annectens. Next base: position 763,945,905 of record NC_056729.1, read on the forward strand.
TATGCATATCAGGTACCAACATCAATATGTTAGTAAATGCCTATGCTATTCAAATCATATTTTAATGCTGATTGATATGAGATGTAGCTGACAATGGCTTTAGCGTTTGTGATGTTATATAATATATATTCAGTATTATAAGTAAAAGTATGTTGCATGTCTATTTGCAATCTAAGGTTCAAGGCTGATCAATTTAGACATACAAGACAATCTCTTTAGCCTTGGTTATATAATGGGAGTTACTGTGTCTCTACACAACCATTCATTTTCAGTGAGGATGTTCAATATTAATATAACTTGCCTTTAATAAAAGCATACTTATAATTCAGCAGTTCTTTCCTATATATATATATATATATATATATATATATATATATATATATATATATATATATATAACAATATCATAAGCAAGACTGAGATTTTTTCTTGCTCATTACTGCTTAATGATTGTGCTACTTGAACAGTTTAATATTTACAGAGTATCTTGATAATTAAACAGCAACTCCTTTTTACCCTTAAAATGCCTAATATCATATAGCTACATTCATGAACCTTAATTGACTTACTATCCTTAAGGCTGAGTACACTAGCTGCAGTGTGTTTACAAATATGTTATATAGTTCCAGTCAAGGACTTAAATATATCAAATTTTTATAAAATTAAGTTAAATTATAGTAATTTACATGGGTGATCTTATCAGAAAAGATTATAGTAAAGTCTGTATGTGTTAACTATTCATACAGTTTCTTCCAAGTGATATACTTCTTTTTAAGCTTTGTGTGCTGTTTATGTGTACAATTCAAAATGAATAACAAATATCACAATATAATAAAACGTCATGTATGTGTTGATACCTTCTAAATTCATTAGGTACTTCAGTGTACTTTTAATATTTGTTAAAACTGTAAAAGCACTTTGCCATCTCATAAATAGTGTGCTGGTTACTTTAAGTAGCTTAGGAGCTGACACCACACCCATACTGTCTTGTTTTAGTGCTGACATCACTCATGACTGTTTACTTTAATTTTGTGCTGTTACAAGGTTTAACACACTGTAATGGATTCTAACTGAATAACCTTCATTCAGGGGTGGTAAAATAAGAGTTCCCAGCTCGTGACCATGGCGGGAAGACAAAAACAAAGTAAGTGAAGTTTTTAGGGCTTTTTTTAAACTGAACACCAGCTCATTAAACTTCTATTAGTTTTCTTAACATTAAGGGCAGATATACAAGCCAAACAGTTGTTTGTTAGTCAAAAAGTCACTTTTAGCATCAAAGAATAGATAATTACTTTTCAAGGCACTTTTTGACAGTTATTACTATCAGTTTATATATATTATTATGTGTATTAAATACATCAGTTTAGATATTTCATGCAGCTTAGTGTAAATAATATAAAAAGGAATCATGCTCATTTAAACACACCACATTAATATGTCAGTGTAAATACATCATATTCTATACTAGCAGTAAAAGGCAGGTAATTTATAAATGAACTATCTAAACATCATTTAAAGTTAGAAAAATCATGACTGTAAGTATTTACACTGTAATAGAGAAATATATGTTACCTTGCTTTCTTTTAGGGTTGTTTCCTTTAGTTATAAAATGTCCTGCTTATCTTGTATTTATATTGTTTCAAAGACTGACACATGTGTAAAGCATGAATGCTTTCAAAGAACTTTTTTGCCTTACAGAGCAAATAGAAGACAATAATGTTTGTGTTTTTCATATGTGTTTTATCGTTTCTTCTTCTTCTTGTCAGCAGTGCTCCATTCATTTTTTTCTAAATGACGCTTAACCCCAAATTGAGAGAAATCCATTTCTTCCACATTATCCAAGGTTTTATTAGCTGAAAGATAAGAAACTGTTGCTTGCAGAGTGTCAAAAGTTTTAGGACCTTCAGTAAAAAATATTTTTATTCTTGCAGGGAACAGCAAGTGGACTTTAAGTTGTCTTTTTTTCAATTCCTTTATCAGAGGGAGACATTCTTTTCTTGCAGTTATAACTCCAGCAGAATAATCATTATCAAATCTGATTATGTTGTCTTTGTGTTTAACTGGAGAAGTTGACCATGCTGTTTTTAAAATAAGTTCATTGTCCTGTGATGAAAAAAACTTTACTATTATTGATCTCGGGTGATTTTTTGATTTGATGGTTGATGAAGCAGCTCTTAAGGATCTGTGGGCTCTTTCAATTCCATAAGAAAGAGTTTCAGGCAATTTTAAAACTTCTGGTAACCAGGTAGTAAGGAAAGTCACCATGTTATCTCCCTCTGTTTTCTCTGGTAGCCCATAGATGCGAAGGTTATTTCGTCTGGACCTGTTCTCTAGATCCTCTATTTTATTTTGTAATGAAGCATTTTGTTGTGATAAAAATGTAGCTGAAGATCTTGTTCTGAGAGTCTGCCCTCAGTATCATTTAAGGATCTCTCTATGTCAGCTATTTGAGACTTCTGTTGCGTCATTATTTCTTGTAGTTGCTGTATTTGTTTTGTAGATCTCTCCTCAAAAGTGTCCAGTTTGGTATTCATTTTGTCAAATTTCACTGACAAATCTTGTATAGCATTTAATAAAGACTGTATCTCCTTTTTCATCGTCTGGTCCTGTGTGGTATGCTTAGAAAAGCTCATTTTCAGTAGATTCAGAAACCTTCCTTCTTGTTTATGACAGGAAAAATAATGTTTAAAGCCAAATTTTTTGCACTGTAGACTTCTAGTGATATTAGTAGAAGTAATTCAACAAAATAGGTTTGTCTACAATATCTAGTTTTTAAAAATTCCTGTCAGAAATATCTTTTGAGTGCAGAGCTGAGAAAAGATGCTGCCAACCAGTCTACATCCTAGCCACTTCCCCCTGTGTGTGTTTTCTTGATGGACACCTTAAACTGATAATTGAGTTTTTATGGTCTCTTCCAACAACAACTTCACTTACCTTTTCCGTAATCTCTGACATAGAACCAGTAGTGAACTGACTGGTACTGAAGTGAAACTATGTAATTACAGAAGAGTTAAGTAAGCACTTGGAGGAAACCACACTAGTACTAACTGCAATTTTCACTAACCTCTCAATCTACCTCTTCCTCTACCAGCATACTTCCCTACCTACTAAACCATTCCCCATTAACAGGTTCTGACTGGTCCATCAACAATACACTTGATATGCTTACGTTACTTAAGGTAGAGTCCCTAGTTCTCAGTGCCTACAGGGCCATGATTTGAATTTTCTCTGCCAGTAAATATAAGATTTCACTTACTACAAGAAGTTATTTTCCTTCAGATTTAATTAGCTTTATATTCTGCTCACTGCACTTCCATTTGTGAATTGCTGTTTTGTTAAAGTGCAGTCAGAGTGTAAGACTGCACTACAATATATTCTATTCCAGAATATCTATTACCCCGCCAGAAATTAGGGACAATGCAATGAACCTCTTTTTGGATAAAACTGAGCTCAAACTATTATGCACAAGTAGGAAGAAAGCCTTGTATGAACTGAAGCAGGGTAGCAACCAATTAGCTTGATCTACTCAACACGACTGAAAATGAATGCAAAAAAGAAATGACAAATGCAAAAGCATATTTCCATCAGAAGAGACGATTAACTCTACTAGGTTATGCTTACCTTTTTGGGAGGAAATTAAATAGTCTGGCTGGTACAGAATACCTAGCAATAGTATTCCTTTTAGACAGGATATTCTGATAATATCAGACTTAGGACAGGTGGCAGAAGGTTCTCTAGTATGTTTAGGCCAGTTACATTTAAAGAGATAAATTAATGCCTCAAATCACTACAGAATGTGGTTGACATAGACCAGATGGACAACATCGAATGTTCTTAATGGCATGCAATAGCGTCATATGTAACCTGCTAGCACATATGTCTCATATGTTTCCACTAGTTACCAGATATCTAGAACTTAGTGTCAGTTGTCATGCTATCCGAGAATAAGCCATGGTGACAAGGCTGAATCATATTGTTTTTTTTTTCTATTTCTTTTTCCATTACTCAAAATCCTCAAACAAGGGTACAGTCATCCAATTAAAGGAGAGTATGGAAATTTCTGCATCGCTATCCCTTCAACAGCATGGTATGTATAAGACTACTATGCAATGACTTTACTGGTGTCACACACAATTATTTTTCAAAGGACAGATAAAGGCTTGGTTGTCAGTCCAGTCACATCAAAATCTTGAACACTACATCCAGTCCTGCATTTCTTCATGAAGTATGCGCTCATGGACTGCCTTGCACACCCTCAAACTGGCTCTCAAGGTATGTGCATAACAGATTATTAGAACACACATAGAGAACTCTTTTTTTTTTCCAATCACACTAAATTAGAATTGGAGGTCAACAGGGGTACATATTAAGACCTTCGCATTTCACTACATTTATATAATTATTTTCCCACTTCAACAAATAAAAATGCAGAGAGCTTAGAATTAATCCCTTACCTTATACACTGTCATACTGTATGTTTTTGGTATAAAAACGGTTTATTCAAAGGTATCTCAGATTACTTTCAGGGTCTTAAATGGCACAACACTGTTTTCTGCTTTCAAGACATTAACACAGATGATCCCAAAGGATCTAAGCTTGTCACCTGCTCTTTAAGAAAGCTAAAAACTCCAATACAATATGAATACAACTCTACACTGATATGTACAGCCACATACTTACAGAAATTACAAACATTAACTCAACCAAATTTTACATTATCTTGACCCATGCTACATTGTGTAACATTATCCATGCCAGGTGGACAACAACTGCAACCAGGTCAGACAGCATAAGTATATTCCACCAGATCCTCCAGGAACAGGAAGGGGGAAGGAGGGAGGGATGCAATGAAAAACTCCAATTTGCTGTCAAGCCCCAGTTAAAAGAAGAAGTATATTATTGTACCCTGAAGCCACACCACACCATAACAATTGTTTAAATTCAAAATCTCATCCCTATTCAAACAAGACCTGTCACCAGCAAAAAAAAAAAAAAAAAAAAAAAAAACTAGGCATGTTATACCAAACTAAACTTTACCATTACATTGTTAATTACTACTGCTCAGACATTGGTACTTTCCACTTTATTATACTCTTCTTTAATTTTCATAAATCTCCAAAATATACAAATTCAGAAAATTGAAAGGTACTATACTAGTACTGCCAGATTTCAGAAGTAGACTCACCTGTGTTAAGGTCAGGTATACATAGTACGTCGGCTGTTATGGTCTGTCTCAGGTTACTTAGGTTCTTTCCATCTTTTTGGGCTGGGCCTCAGAGTTTACAATCTTCTTACTTTGTAGTAGTCTTGCTTGGCTGGGCAAGTCACTGTGGTGCTCTAGTCTGGCTGCGGTGTCCATAAAAGAAGCTAAAAACCTTAAGCATAAAAATGCAGCAGGAAAGAAAAATCTTCACTTACTTCCTTTAAAATGAAAATATCTTTTTTAGGAAGATGAGCTATGTTTAGATGACTAAGTTGACAGTTAGATGCCCCTCTTATTTATTACCAAGTTGGTGTACTGTGCCTGGGGTTGGAACCACTCATGCTGTTATACTAGGAGTGCTTTAAACTAGACCCACCCATTATATCATGGTGGGTGTGTCTTAGGTGAGTAAGGATGGGCTTTAGTTGCAGCCTTGTGTAATATTTAGGAAATGTCATAGTATATACCTATAAAATATAAATACATAGTATATAACTATATAAAAAAAATATAAAAACTGGTAAACAGGTGAACCATCTTCATGTGATGCTCAAATATCTCAAAAAAGACCTCCTAAATGATATTGTCTTAATAATACAATTCAGAAATTAATGTGCAGTCTTCCTGTGAGAAGCTTACATTTTGATGTAGATCTCTTTTGTTATCCGCTTTTCTTTTTTTCTTTTTTCATTTTATCTTTTCATACAGCACAAGAAATGGTGGCTGTCAAAGTAGTATTAGATATGCATATATAAGCAACTGTGTATTATAAAGATATTAAAATTATAAAAAAATACTTCAGAGTACAGTACAAGAAACTTTCCTTAAGAAGCATCTTTTTAAAAACAAACTGCAATGTTATACATTCAGATCACAATAAGAAAAGCAATTTAGGCTGATTTAATTTTGCGACACTTTCAAATTTTCTTCAACAGATCTGCCTTATTACTATTTAACAGTTGTTCCAGGTAGAGCCAATGTTAGTCTAAGTCTGGAAACAATGTTTTAGGGGGAATATGGTTTTTAGTGGGTTTGAATGGTTAAATCTGACCTGTGGGTGCTAGGCCAGGGAGCCTAGCTGAAATTAATATGTGGTCTAGCTTTGTTTTTATTTTTATTTATAGTTTTTTGATATATAACTAATTTTAAAAATTACAGTTATCCTAATTTTTAAAATTACAACTATCTCCTTGAAAGTTGAGGATGTAAAATGTGGCTAGAGTGGTCCATATGTATCAGCTGCTACTGTGGTCAAGCTGAAGAGGTTATTTTTGTGTCTCTCTCCTCCAGGTTTTATGCCATTTTAGGGTTTACCACAACTGAACAGTTTACCTCACTTGAACAGAAAAGGGGCAGATGGTTGAAACTGGCCCCTTGAAATTGGAGACCCATGCTTATTACTGGTTAATAAGATGGTCACCATTTTGTAACCATGGCTAGTCCAATTGTTCACTGGCAAACTCCCCATGAAAAAAAGAAGTTATGTACTTACCATAAAGTTCCATGTTTGTAGTCCATCTTACCTACATTCTTGTTGGATGGGTTCGGAGCTGATATTCAGCTCCAACTCAGCAGATACTAAAGCTCGAGAGTTTTTACTGGCTTGTGGCTAACCCCTATCCTATGGTGCCTCACAGCAATTCCCCAGATCTTGTTTGCAAGAAGCAATAAGTACCTAATAGTTATGAAACTGTCAATAACTGTGTACATACAGACAGAACATTGTGTAACATTATCCATGCCAGGTGGACAACAACTACAACCAGGTCAGACAGCATAAGTATAGTACAGCAGATCCTCCAGGAACAGGTAGGGGGCAGGAGGGAGGGATGCAAGAATGTAGGTGAGATGGACTACAAACATGGAACGTTATGGTAAGTACATAACTTCTGTATGTTATGTAGTCCTATCTCAGCGTAATTCTTGTAGTATGGGACAGCGTCCCTAGCATCTTTATCCCGGGTGTCTCAAGCGAAGAGACTCTTCAGCACAGTGGACCCAAAGGATGACCTGTCCCAGGAGGCCAAATCCAATTTGTAATGAGTGAAAAAGGTATGTGGTCTTGCCCAAGAAGCTGCTGCACAAATAGTATGAATTGGGAGCCTAGATCTAAAGGCACATGAAGTTGATACTGCCCTTGTAGAGTGGCCTTTTACTTTGTTGGGTAACAGTTTGCCAGCAGTCTGATAAGCAAAGGAAATGCAGTCTGAAAGCCATTTTGAGAGGGTAACCTTAGAAACAGGCATGCCTTTATTTTTGTCTGAAAAGGAAACAAATAATTGATTTGGTTTTCTAAATTCTTTAGTCATGTGTAGGTAAAACCTGAGAATTCTGTGGACGTCTAACTGGTGTTGCCTGTATTCAGATTTATAGAATGATTTGGAAAAAGCACTGGTAGTTCAATAGTAGTGTTAAGATTATGTTCTGAACATGCCTTGAGAAGAAAGGAAGAGTTAGTCCTAAGAGAGACTCTTTCCTTGAGGATAACAATGTAAGGGGGTTGAATAGTAACAGCTTGCAATTCTGAGACTCTCCTAGCAGAAGTTATAGCTACTAAAAATAATGTTTTCCAAGATAATAATTTCAGATCCGATGAAGAAGAGGGTTCAAAGGGGGAAGAAATTAAGGATGTGCAAACTAAGTTTAGGTCCCAGGGTTCTGGTGGCTGTTTGATTGGAGGCTTGAGATGAAGAACTCCCTTCAAGAAGGTTTTGCACAAAGAGTGGAACATGATGGGATTTCTCATGTAGCCAAAATGGTAATTAGAGATGGCAGCTAACTGAACTCTAACCGTAGCAGCTGCAGCTCCTTCATGAAAGATGGATGCAAAGAAGGACCAAATAGATTCTATAGGAGCTGTATAGGGATCTAAACCTTGGTTTACAGCCCAAATAAAGAACCTTTTTCCATTTGCTTGAATATAACTTCCCAGTGGAAGGCTTGTGGGAAGAAATCAGGATGTGTTTGACTGAAGGTGAGAGGGAAACACACCTGGCTATTCATGAAGCTGGAGCAACCATGCTGTCAAATTTAGGGTGTGGATGGTAGGATGGAACTGCCCCGATTGATGAATCAGGAGGTCTGGAGATGGTTCCAGAATCCATGGTTCCTCCAAGAGGTAGGGCCACAGGAAGGGAAGCCAGACTTGATGAGGCCAGTAAGGTGTACTGAGTATCAGGGTACTCTTCAACTGTTTTGTTTCTGGCTGGCCCCATCTGTGAAAGATCTCTTTCACAACTTCTGAATTCAGGGACCACTCATGAAGCATGAGAATTGCTCGACTGAGTTTGTCTGCTAACACATTGGACTTCCCTAGGATGTGTGTTGCTACTAGAAAGCATTGAGTGTCCATTGCCCATTTTCAAACTCTTAAGGCCTCTTGACAAAGCGGGTAAGATTTGTTTCCCCTTGCTTGTTTATGTACCACACGACAGACATATTGTCTGATCGAATTGTAATTGTCCCAGTGGCAAGAGAACTGTGAAGTGCTTGCAATGCATATAGCACCACTCTCATCTCCAAAACATTGATGTGTAAGTGGTTCTCATGGTTCTGCCAAAAACCTTGGACCATCATTCCCAGATAATGCCCCTCCCCACCCTATCTGGGAGGTGTCTGTGGTCAAAACGGCATTTTCTTGAGGAAGAACAAGTGGAAGTTGTTCTGTATGCAACCACCATGTCAGATCCTTCTTGCAGGTGTTTGTGATGAGAATCTGATGAGACAGGGGCAGGTCCTGCATTGACTATTGGGGAAATAGTAGCCACTGAAGTACTCTCAAGTGCAGATGGGTTAGGGGAGCTAAAAGAATGGAGGAAGCCATAGTCCCTAGGACTTGAAGGACTACCTTGGCCTGAACTTTGTGACTATTTATCAAAGATCTGACTTGATTGCCCAATGATTCTACTCTTTCTGGTGTTAGTCTTGCTGTCATGGTGATTGAATTTATTTCTTAGCCTAAGAATACAATGTGCTGCAATGGAGATAAGGCTGATTTTTTTAGGTTTACTCTGATGCCTAATCTGGCACACAAGGATAGAGTCTTGTCCCTGGTTCTGATCAGTTGATGCTTGGTGGTAGCAGTAAGGAGCCAGTTGTCTAGGTACGGAAACACCTGGAATCCTTGATGTCCCAGGTGAGCCGTTACCACTGCCATGCATTTGGTGAACACTCTAGGGGCTGTTGTGAGGCCAAAGGGCAGTGTTCGAAACTGAAAATGACTGGCTCCCAGCTGAAAGTGTAAGTGTCTTCTTGAGTGCCTGTCAATTTTGATGTGGTAGTACGCATCCTGAAGATCTATTGAGCACATCCAGTTGTCTTTCCCGATAAAGGGAAATATCGACTGCAGAGTGATCATTCTGAACTTTGATTTCTTTACAGACTTGTTGAGTTTGCTAAGATCTAGAATTGATCTCCATTCACCTGTTATTTTTGGAACTAAAAAGAATCATAAGTAAGTTCCTGATCCTATTTGCTCTGTGGGGACTTCTTGGATGACTCTTTTTTGCATCAAAGAGATGACCTCTGATGTTGCACAGTCTAGTTGAATGAGTGGCTCGTCTGGAAGAGACCGGTTTACTGGGGGATTGGAAACAAAGGGAATCAGGTAACCTCTGGATATTATGATTTGTACCTGACGATCTTGTGAAATGTTTAGCCAGGTGGTTGAGTACAGTGATAGACGACCCCCAACTGCCTCCAGAGACGGACAGTCGGGCAACCACTTAGGGGTGATGGAAGGGATGATTAGAGAAGGTTAATTTATCTCCCTGGTGTTGCAGACCTCCTCTGCTGTGAGGATGGCTTCTTCTGTTGTATCCTCCCCCCCTGCCATTAGGGGAGGGTTGACCTTGTGCCTGAGGGAAACCTTTTTGAGATTTATGGAACCACATTTTCCCTCCTGTTTGACCCTTGGGGTAGGGTCTAGAAGGAAAGAAGAAATGGACTCAGACAGTAGATAAGGTTTTCCCTTCCTGCTCGTACCTGGTCAAGGTCTCTTCACCTGAGGTCCAAAAATAGTTGAACCATGAAAGGGGACATTGGTGAAGGAAGACTTAAAGGATTCCATGAAGTTACAAAGACGCATCCAAGAATGTCTCCTAAGAGAGATTCCTGCTGCGGCTGCCCTGCTTGCTCCATCCGCTGCATAGGAAATCAGCCTCATGGAGGAGTTAGTGATCAATGTAAGGGTGGAGAGCTGCACAGAAACCTTATCCATGGATCCCAAAGCTACTGAACCCTGAAGGGTATCTCCCAACTCCTTCAGGAGATCCCTCTGAAGTCAAGTAAAATGGGGAAGGTAATTCAACGATCTTAAGGTAAATGCTGCTGAAGAGAAGGTATGCTTTCCATACCTATCCATCGTCCTGGACTCCTTGTTAGGAGGATGGATATTGGAAGATGTCTCGGACAACTCCTACTTGGTGGCCACTGCTACCACCATAGCATCAACAGGAACCCCATTGGAAAGAAAAGACTTATCTTCTGGTGCAGTCATAAATTTGTTTGGCCTCCTCAGGACAGGCTCCACTGTGTCTGGGGAGGTCCAGACTTTCTGTGATATGACCCCCAAGAGCTTGTCATAAGGCTGTGCCACCCAGGAGGTGGAAGGTCTGGAACCAAAGGCCTTGAGATACATGAATTCATCCTCAGTAGTGTTAGAGGTCTTCTAATTACTCCTCTGTCTGAGGATTTCCAGGATATCAGAAAAGGAGACATCCTCAGAGGGTGATCTAGGGGACCCTTCTGATTCCTCCAAATCAGTGTCAGACATGACAGACTCAGGTGAGTCAACATGCTTCCTCTTACCAAGTCTCTTCCAAGGGAGCTCTCCAGTGGGATAATCTGGAGAGGTCTCGAAAGAGGGGGCACTTCCAATGGGGGCTGCTTGAGTCTCTAGTTCCCTACACTGTGGGGGTGGCAGGGGAGAAGTGGTTGCTGCCGGCTGCTGGTGGGACATCGGTTCCAAAGGTATGGCTTTTGCAGAAGATAAAGCCTTCTCTTTTGCTTCAAAGGCCTTTTCTTCCTGCTCCGAAGAAGACCTCCACTCCGAGGAGATGGATGGTCGGCTCCGAGCAAGGGGGAATGGCTCTGAAGCAGATGTGGGAACTGAGCTGAGTAGAGCCGAAGTGCCGAGAGGGAGGGTCAGTTCCAAAGAAAACCCAGGGTTACTATCCCCTTCGGATTCGACTGGAGAGCATCGGCTCTCAGATCCCTCAGCTCCAGACTGAGCCACTGAGGCTAGAGTTATTGGTTCTGAGGAAGCAGGAAGAATTCTCAGAACCCAATGATCAAACATCGAGGAACCTGAAGTGATTGACTCCGAGAGCAAAGCAGTCAGTGGGGAAGCAGTAGATTGCAAAAGGGTTGGCTCTGAAGCTGGGTCAGAAAGCAACCTCTTCACTACCCACACGATGTCCTCATCTGAGAGTTTCCTGGAGGATTGGGTGGAGACAGAAGTAGATCTTCTCCTCTTCAAAATAGGAGATCTCAAGATAGGTGAGACAGGGTCAATCTCAGGTAACTGTCTCAGTACCGAAGGTTGCCTCGGCACTGAAGAGACCGACGGCACCGAGACAGAAGAAGTGGAATCGGAGCCAGAACTCCTTGGCTCCGTTGCTTTGGACTTTTTCGACGGTTCCGAAGCTGGAGCTAAAGATTTCTGTTTGGTAGTCTCAGGTGCTGTAGACCCCTATCTATGAGTTTGCATTTCCTCTCATTAAGAACCCTAGTACTGAAGGCATGGCAAAAGGTACAGGGTTCTTGTAAGTGGGCTTCCCTAAGCAGTACACACAGCTAGTGTGACTGTCAATGGCATCTTCTGTGAACATTTATCACATTTTTTAAAGCCCAAAGGGTGATTGTCCTTGTGTTCTCTGTCCTTTTCCTTAGACATGCTAACAAGAACAAACTAATAAAGCTACCTAGGAAAAAAGACAACAACGCTAACTATGCTAACAATACTATCTACTGAGGTAAAAATACCAACAAACAGTAAAGACAGAAATTTAGAAAAATTATATATATATATATATATATATATATATATATATATATATATAGATATATATATATATATATAAAGAAGTAACTCTCAGGGAGGAAAGGCCCTCTAACTTAAACGGGCAACTACAGCCCTCTAACTGAAATGGACCATACACTCCTATGGGGGGAAATAGGGATCAAACACTCAATACAATCACACAAGAATAGCTATTAACTATAAGGAGTAAAGATTGAAGAAAAAAAGTGGTAAAAAAAATAAGATTTAGTAAAAAAAAATCTACTACTTAACCAACGAGCCAGTAAGGAAACAACCTTGAAGCTTTCGAGGCAAACAAGATCTGGTGGAATTGCTGAGAGGCACCATGGGATAGGGGTTAGCCTCGAGCTTTAGTATCGGCTGAGTCAGAGCCGAATATCAGCTCTGAACCCATCCAGCAAGAATTATGGCGAGATGGACTACATTACATCATTAAGAATTTCATATACAATGTTTGACATCAAAAAGGAAAGAAACGCTTAAGTTTCCTTTTGTAAGCAGTTGCCTAGGCAATGGTCATTTCCAGCATAGTGTCTCCCTCTACAAAAAATGTGCACTGAAGTATTATTTTCAGGATGGTTCCTGTAGATATTGGATATTGCCATCCCCCTCCAACCTTTTTTCACCCAGAAAGTACATAATCATCACCCTTTCCTCAGCTATGCAAATCCCTGGTACACTTGTGGTTCATGCCTCTACAATCAGAGCTTAAGATGTAATCAATGAATCTGTGCTGTGATACGGCCTGAAAAGCCTGACAGCCCCTCTCAGTGTATTGCCCCAGCTCACAGCAAGCAAATGGCCCCTCCATTCACGAATGGGACTTTCTAGCATACTCTTAGTTTGTTATTTAGATTTTATTAAAATTTAAGATATACAGCAAACAACTCTTTTAAGCTGTTTAACATCTATTTATTCATAATTGAAATACTCACAACATTTAGGGCAGTTTCAGTTAATGCCATTGTTTTCTGACAGACCACCCAACACATTTGGTCATTTACTTAAACAGGACAGAGGTACAAATTTTAATATTATTCTGAACCTATGGAAATTTGATCACAAGAAGTTTTACCAGAAAAACACCTTGGATCACTCACGGGCTACTTCAAACCATGAACAACTACAGACATGCATCTGGAAACCTATCACCACTGTTGTTTCCTACACAGCTGACTGTTACACTACAGAACTACTACAGTACTCAAGCTTCTCCCATAATGCTTAATTCAAGGACCAGGACTTCCATGCCAACCTAAGCTTACACTTTTTCAAAAGTTTTTAATAACTGCCTTATAACAGCTTTCCACTGTCTTCTGACTAGATTCCAAGAATCAGGTATTCAGGGCTTATTCTTTTGCATTCTAACATGTACTTATTTCTATTTATTTAATTTGTTGCAGTGTTTTGTGCATGGTTTGCATTCTTATTGCAGTTGATATATTTGTATTAGCTCACTTGCTACTGGCTAAATTTCCCTGTCCATTATGCACTTTTCTGCAAGCCATTCATGCTTATTACCTTAAAAAACATTTGTCAATATATATATATATATATATATATATATATATATATATATATATATATATACACTGCGGTGTTGGTGCTACGGTAGCGTTGTCGCCTCGCAGTAAGACAGTGTCCTGTTCGATTCTCAGCTAGAGCATCTTCTGTGTGGAGACATGCGTGAATGGGCATACCTGTGCATCAGAGATGGCAACTCGGCATATAAAAATCTACTGCCAATCATTAGTGGACCGGAATTCTGCTGTGGCGACCACTAACCAGGAAAAGCTGAAAGACACAACAACATATATATTTATATATATATATATATATATATATATATATATATATATATATGTCAGTCAGAGGTTGGTTTTCGCAAGTCCTACCACTGACATGTTAGAGCCTATACTTTCTAGCATTCCCCAACCATAGAGCACCATGATTCTGTCATTCTGTCTGCCTCAAAAAACAACCCAAAAGGTTCTGAACCAGCAGGTGTAAAACTCCAAAGGTTTATTAGGAAATGTAAAAGTAAAGCGCTTTGCAGCTGTTTGTAATTTTGTAACACACACCCCTTTTTTGGGTTTTAAATTGTGTTTGATGATTTTTTCCTTTGTCTGAAGAAGTCTTCCTACTAAGGAACTACACTTTACTTTTACATTTCCTAATAAACCTTTGGAGTTTTACACCTGCTGGTTCGGAACCTTTTGGTTTGTTTTTTGACAGTTTGTTTTTCTTCAGTTTTGGAATTCTGTCTGCCTCAGAAATAACTTTATCACCAGGTGCATTTTAGTTTTCCATTAATCATAAGAAGGTAGCATACAGCCACTATTCTGGTATAGTTAGCACTTCCGTGCATTCCCCTAATTAGACCACTGAGTACACAAAACCTTCAAAAGCTTAGCCAAGTTCACCACAGTGAAACTCAAACTTGTATATATGAGGTAAACACCTTAGCTATTATGCCAACCACCAATCCTTTTCAGCCTCCACCTTACTTAATCCACATCACCCATCACTTTGCTGCATATTTGGCATGGCATTTTCAGGATTTCACCATACTACTGTGATACATGTAAAGCAACAAACAACAGATTTTACAACCACTTTCAGTTTTTGTCTATTTCTGGAGCTTAGTATGGCTATAAATGTTTTTATACTTTAAACACACTATCTACGCCCCCTACAATGCCAGCCATCTTAGCTGACCCGAAGCATTCAACCACATAGTGGCAATCCCACCTCTACTCATTGGCATCTCCCAAGTCCTGACCTCCATGTTGGTTTAAGTATGGCTCCTCTCCACTTTTCACCCCTGCCAAACTCAATGTTCAGCTGAGGGTTTTCATCTTAAAATCAAAGACCCACACTTATTACTGGTTAATAAGATGGTCGTCAATTCTAACCACAGTTTGTCCATTTGTTCGGTAGCAAACTCCCCATCAAAACAAGCATTTCATATCCAATCTTTGACACCAAAAAGGAAAGAAATGCTTAAATTCCCTTTTACAAGAAGCTGGCTAGGCAATGGTCATTTCCCGCATGGTGTCTCCCTCTACAAAAATACTCTCTGAAGTAATATTTTCAGGACTGTTCCTCTAGATATTGGATTTTGCTGGTCTCCTCCTACCTTTTTTTCAACCACAGAGTACATAATCATCACCCATTCCTCAGCCTTGCAAATTCCTGGTATAGTTGCGGTTCATGCCACTACAATCACAGCGTAAAATGTCATCAGTGAGTCTGAGATGTGACTCACAATGCTCGTGATCCCTCTTAGTTTACTGTCCTAGCTCACAAAAAGCAAATGACCTTTCCACTCGTGTAAGGGACTTCCGAATCTACTTTTGGTTTATTATTTAGATCTTATTAAAGTTTAAGATACATGGCAAGCAACTGTTTTAAGCTGTTTAACTCCTACTTCTTCATAACTGCTGTACTTATAATATTTAGGGCAGTTTCACTTATCATTCTTTTTTTGTCAGAGCACCCAGTGTGCATTTTCATTTACATAAATAGGACAGAGGCACGAGTTTTAATATTAAAAGATTGCCCAGTGTAAACTGTCTGCCCCTTTTCTGTTCAAGCAAGTTAAACAGTTAACTTTTGGTGAACCTTGAAACTACACACAACCTGGTGGAGAGACAGAAATGCAACCTCTTCCCCTAAACCACCCTAGCAGCTGATACATATGCACCCTTCCAGCCACATTTTACATCCTCAGATTTCGAGGAGATAGTTGCAGTTTTAAAAATCAGTTCTAAATCAAAAAAGTATCAATAAAAATAAAACAAAGATGGCCCCTAGACTAATTTCAGCCAGGCTCCCTAACCTGGCATCCACAGGTCAGATTTAATGATTCAAGTCCAGTAGAAAGTGTGTTCCCCCATATGGATTGTTTCCTCACTTAGACTAACATTGACCATACCTGAAACGACTCTTAAATAACAAGTAGACCAATGTGGTGAAGAAAAATTCGAAAGTGCTGCAGACTTAGATGACTCTAAATCGCATTTTGTTATGGTCCAAAAGTAAAACATTTACCATTTATTTTTAAAATGCTGCTTTTGAAGGAATGTTTCTTGTACTGTACTCTGTAGAGTTTTTTTTTAATATTAATATGTTTATAATGCACAGTTGCTTATACAAAATATTTTATACTACTTTGAGAACCACCATTCCTTGGGCTATGTGAAAAGATAAATGAAAAAAGAAAAAGGGGATAATGAAAGAGCTCTATATCAACTTTTAAGCTTCCCACAGGGATATTACACAGTAATTTCTGTTCTGTAGGATAAGACAATGTCATTTCAAAGGTCTTTTTTTGAGATATTGGAGCATCACATTAAGATGATTCACTTGGTGACCAGTTTTTAAAAATATATTTTTATATATTTTTGTACTTTTTATTCATTTTTATAGTTATACAGTATGAAATTTCCTAAGTATTACACAATGTTGTAACTAAACCCCACCCCCATTTACCTAAAACACACCCACCATAACATAATTGTCAGGTCTAGTTTATTTATTTATTTATTTATTTTATTTTATATTTGTTAACCGGGATAATCCAACTGGACCAGGTCCATTTTCAGTGGAGGCCCGGAGAGAAAAGCTCCACAATTAGATTAAGTAACAAAAGTAGACAAACAGACAGTGATAGCACAGAGACATGCATAATAACAATAGTGAGCTTAAACTGTCCCAATAAACTATGAAATAATTGCAAGTCTACAAGTATAGACCTTATAATCTTGTGTTATTTCAACAGTAGGAAGATTAGGAAGGAGGCAAAGCGGAATAAGAAATATAATCATCTTTATGTTATACATGGGCAAGTCCAGGTTCTCCTGAGGTGTGATTTGAGTGATTTTTTGAATTGTGTGATAGTAAAGGAAGAGGTTATAGAAGTGGGGAGGTTATTCCAGTTTTTAGCTATGATATGAGAATATAGAGCTTTCCCTGCAGTATTGTTGGAACTAGTTATACAGAGGAGAGATTTATTGGTAGAATGTAGTGGACGATTAGTAGAATAGTGGGAAAATAGTTGTTGTAGAGCTGAAGTTTTGTCAGGGTACTTCAGGATGTTGAAGGCACTGACTAGCTGTTTGTAGGTGAGTAGTTGAGGAAATTCTAGCCATTGAATATCCCTAGGTGCATGGCAGTGATGGGTTTTGAAGGTAGAGTTGTTAGCAAATTTGGCAACTTTGTTATAACATGACTCAATTTTGTCAATGTCAGTTTTTCTATTGTGGGTCAGGATTGGTGCTGCATACATAAGGGTAGACAGTAGGTGAGTTTGAGCTAAGGTGATTTGTGCTTTGTCTGTGAGAAAATTCTTGTGTCTATAAAGAGTTCCCATTTTTTATGGACTTTTTGGATGGTCTGAGCAATATGGACCTCAAAGAAAATATGTTTGTCTATTTCTACCCCAAGCAGCTTAGTATGGGCTGTAGGAGAGATAACAGTGCCATTTCTAGAGGTGGCAGAGAAAGTTAGGGGAGTAGATTTAGATTTAATAGGGGTGAACAGGAGTAGTTTAGTCTTGTTGGAGTTTAGAATAAGTTGGATGTCAGTGATCCCGCTTTCAACAGAGGTAAAGGATTCTTAGGTCAGCTGCTGTAGGGTGGTCAGAGATGGGGGTGAGCAGATAAGTGTTGAGTCATCTGCATACTGTAAAAGTGTGGCCTGCTGGGTGGCAGTATATAGATTGTTTGTGATGATAGAAAAAAGTAGTGGGCCCAGGATTGAGCCTTGTGGTACAGCTATGATAGTTGGAAATAGAGGAGATAGTTCACCTTGCCATTGGACAGATTCCTGTCTGTCTGAGAGATAGTTTTTGAACCAGGAGATGGCAGAGGGGGCAAAGCATAGGGAGGTTAGAGCATCTAATAGTTTTGTGTGTGAGACCATATCGAAAGCTTTGGAGAGATCTAAAAAAATAGCAGATAAATAATTGTTATTGTTTCTATGCTGGTTAACCTGATTAGTAAAAGAGAGAAAAGCAATAGTTGTGCTGTGGTGTGGGCGGAAGTCATGTTGACTGGTGGAGAGGAGCTTATGTGTGTTCAGGAATTGCATAACTTGGGAGTGAATACATTTCTCAAGAAGCTTAGATAAGGGAGGAATCATGGCTATTGGATGGTAGTTTGAGAAATCATAAGAATTGCCACCTTTATGTAGAGGTATAATATATGATATCTTCCATAGTAGAGAGACATAGGCTTTTTGAATAGATCGGTTGATAAGGATTGAAACTGGGTAAGATAAGGATTTAGCTGCTATTTTTAGGAAGTTAGTGGGTATACTGTCAGCTGCAAGAGTGGTAAGTTTCAAGTTTAGGAGGTGTTTTTTGATTTTAGAGATAGGAACAGATGAGAGAATGTTGGAAGGCATGTCATCTGGACATTTACTAGAGGCAGATGAAAAGCTATTTTTGGATAGTTGGGTGGACAGCATCTGGACTGAGTTAGTAAGGTGATAATTAAGTTGGGAAGCTTCATCTTTATTATTATTATTGGGGGAGGTGGGGTTAGGAGTGGTTGTTTTTCCAGGTTTTAATAGAGAATTGATAGCATGCCAACATTTTGGAGGTCTTTTGAATGTCTGTTTTGTAGACCAAGGAAGTAGTTTTGTTTATCAAGTTTGGTTTGCTTTTTAGATAGATTCCTAAGTTGTTTGTAGTTTTGATTGGCTTGGTTAGAGCTATCCTTTTTCCATTGCTTCTAGGCCTTGTCTCTAGACTTTAGTAAGACTCTTGTGTCCCTACTTAGCCATGGAGCATAATGTGCCTTAGCCTTCATTCTCCTGATTGGAGAAACTGAATTGAGGGCACTAGTGAATATATTGTTAAAGTAGTCCACCGCCTGATCTAATCATAAGGTTCGTAGAGTTTCCCAGTTGCACTGTTTTAATATATTGTTTAGATCCTGTGGGTTTAGTTTGCGGACATCCCTGATTTGTCTATAGATTATAGGCTTGGGAATGCTGGTATGTTTCCTTAGGAGGAATGTAGTGTGGTGATCACTAAGCCCATGTGGTAGGCATCCTGTCTGGTAGTTTTTTTGGAGGTGTTCACTAGTGTCCAATCAATAATGGATTTCTTTTGAGATTTTGTATCTATTTTGGTGGGTTCTTGAATAAGTTGAGTAAATCCAAACAGGTTGATTTGATTGGTGGGATTGTTAGAGTTACAGGCTAGCCAGTGGGTATTTAGGTCACCTAGTAGAATAGTCTCTTGTAGAAGGTTATGTCTGACCCATTGAAGGATTTCTTCAATTATGGGGGTGTTGTTTTCTGGAGGGATATAGCTACAGAGAATTTTGATTTTTTTTTGTGTGTGGTTTATAGATAGAACGGAGCCTAAGGTTTCAGCATTTTGAAATGTGGGTAGAGGGGTTTGTAGAAGTTGGAGGTCGAGTGATTTTTTGAAAAGAATTGCTACTCCACCTCCCTTTCTACCTGTTCTGTATAGTCTTAAGATATCATATCCTGGAGGGAGAATTTCTTCATTTTGGGTGCTAGGTTTTAGCCAGGTCTCTTTTATGGTTAGTATAGTGAGGGAGTAGTGGGTTATAAATGCATGTAGGTCAGGGAGTTTGTTGGAGATGCTTCTGGTGTTGATATTAATGATCAGTAGATCAGATTTTAGTTTGTTTGAGAGTATGTTGTTACATGGTCCTGGGTTTGGGTGTATGTCTCTTGAGATGAGAAATGTTGTGCTTATAATCAGAATATATTTAATTGTATGTGCTATATCTGTGAAGGATTTGCGTGGAGTTTTTCTAATGAAAGGATCCGGTAGGTAGTGCACACTTACTGTGGCAACATGGGCAGTTCCAACCTCAGATACAGCTTACCAACTTAACAGTAAATAACTTGGGCATCTCACTGTCAGTGCAGTCATTTAAGCCATACCTATCTATCTGCCTAATAAAGATTTTTTTGATTTCAAAGGAACTGAATATTTTTTTTTCTTTCTGCTGCATTTCTAAGTTTAAATTTTTTATCTTCTTTGATGGACAATGTAGATCAGAGTGTGCGATGTACCTTAAGAAGCATTCTGGTTAGTAGGCTTGTGCATATAAGTACTGGGCACATGCAAGCAAGCATGCCATTTTGAGTGAGCAGCCAGAGTGAAAGCATGTATGTATGTAGCAGTCAGTCAGTTAGTTTGTTTAAGTTTAATGTCCCTGTCAAGCAAGCGTGCCATTTTGAGTGAGCAGCCAGAGTGAAAGCATGTATGTATGTAGCAGTCAGTCAGTTTGTTTAAATTTAATGTTCCTGTCATCCATCCTGATTTGTTTGTGTGTAATAAACTATTTAAACTAACACCCACGCCTCATTGTCTTAATCAGATATACAAGATGAGCAACATGGTGTCAGAATGGGATCCAGAGTCAAAACCATGAGGCACATAGTTAGAAATGGAGGAACATACGCGAACAGATAATCCGAAGCTCAAACATCTCGCAAACAGGTCAGAAACAAATTCCAGGTACTAACACTTCCTTAAATTATTTTTTTTTGCAAGAAATATAAAACAAAGCATTCAGAATGCTCAAAACTAATTTCTAATTAAATGAAATGTTTGAAACTGCGACATATTGATGAAAATATGTGAAATAATTAAGAAAACATTTAAAACAATATACAAATCACATAAAATGTATAAGAAAGGGCAAATGACCATATTTTTTCACAATGTACTACTTTTTCACATTAATTAAAGCTATTTGAAGTATCTGAAGTGTGCAAAGTGTTGGCAAATATGTGCAATATTGCAGTGCAGTTATTTTTCAAAGTACAGTCATTTCAAAGAGAATTTCGCAAAGTACAGTTTTTCAAAGAGATTATTGTGCATTTGAATATTATTACAAGTACCTGGTGTGTGCGCATGTTTGTGCATAATTACAAGTGCCAAGATTGCATAGTATTTAAACTATAATTTGTTGGCATGGCAGAAGGATTTTGTAAACCTGGTTCTTTTGTGTTTGATAAGAATATTGCAGAAAATTGGAGAGTGCTTGACCAAGAGTATGATATTTTCATACAGGCTATTTTTTCTGACAAATATGCACGTACAAAGGCATTTATTCACCTTAATTTAACTGGTTCAGACGCCATTGAAAAAGAGAGTTCATTTGTGTATGCACCTGCTGTGCGTGCAGGGGAGGGAGAAAACCACCATAGTGTAGTACTGGCTGAAAGGCGGAAAGACCCTGAGTGCTTAAAATGTAAATTTAGAGAAATGTGTAACCCCCAAATGAATATTACAATGGAAAGGAACTTAGAGATCCAAAGCCTGGTGAAACTTTTGCAGCATATATAACCAACTTGAGAAATAAGGCAAAAATGTGCAAATCTGGTGATCTGAGAGATGAGTTGATAAAAGACAGGCTTGTGTGTCGTATTAATAATGTTGCAGTGAGAAACATTTTGCTTCAGGACAGTAATTTAACTTTGAATAAGGCTATTGAGATTTGTCAGATATATGAGCTTACAGAAAAGTGCATGAATATGCTTACAAGTGAGAAAAGCACACGTGTGGCTTCTTCCAGGGCTAATCTTGATAGTATGCAGCTTAAGGTTAAAAGATACAGGCCTATGGGCAAGGCCACACCCTGGGCCTCCCTAGCAAAACCTGTGGCTGCTCCAGCAAAACCCTGAGCAGCTTCAGTAAGGCCCAGTCTACAAACAGCAAATCACAGGGGTGACTGAGCAAAACCTGTAGCTAACCTCATAGTCAACTTTCGTAATTGTGGTGGTAACCTTGAGCCCAAAAGAGAGAAGTGCTTAGATTTTGATCAGCAGTGCCATTCTTGTAAAAAGTAGAATCATTTAAAAAAAATTTTATAAATCAAATAAGACACATTATTTTATTAAAAAAGAGTATTCTAATAGGGAAGTTGATCAATTAGAAAGCTGCGGCCCTACTTTTTATGTTGATGGTGTCTGCTTGGTGAAAAAGTCAGTGTAGTGGATTTATGGGCAAACGTGAAATCTTTTGTACTGTTTGGATTAATGGGAGACCCGTAGAGCTCAAAATAGATACTGGTTCAAAGTGCAATGTTATGTCAGCAGAAACATTTGCTAGAGTAAAAGCTGGAGAACAACTTGATTTGGCAAAGTGTGCGAAGGTTGTTGCTTATAGTAGGGAAGAAATTCAAACTGAAGGCTCAGTAGTGCTTTTGTGTTACTCTGCTGGGAACAGCTATGACTTGCAATTTTGCATAGCCAAGAGACAAGTACAGTCATTATTAAACCTCAGAGACAGTTTGAAAATGGGACTGCTTTCATTTACTAAAGGAGTCCACCATGTATGCTTGAATGAGAACAGCTCAAATTTCACCCAGGCACATTTTTCTGAGTATGCTGATATTTTGAAGATAAACTAGGCAAAACCAGTTGTGTACTCCATGAAGTTAGACCCTGAGGTAAGCCCAGTCATTAGACCAGCACAGAAAGTTCTAGTAGCTATGCAGAACAGTGCCAAAGCCAAGCTAGAAAGAATTGTGCAGCTAGGAGTCATTTGTCCAGTAGAAGAATCAACTGAATGGGTATCTTCCATGGTAGTAGCTCATAAAAAAAACTCAGATGTTATCAGAATATGTATTGACCCAAGAGACTTGAACAAAGCACTAAAATGATGTCATCATCCTATGCATACAGTCGGGGAAGTTTCTGCTCTCATGCCAAATGCCACTGTTCTTTTCTGTCTTAGATGCCAAAACTTAATTTTGGCAAATTTTGCTTGCTTGAACATCTTTCTTGCTAACTGCATTCACTACACCATTTGGAAGGTACAGATTTTTGAGAATGCCATTTGGGATAAAGTCTTTCAAAGTGTAATGGAACAATTTTTTTCTGGCTATCCATTTGCAATTATAGTAGATATTCTTGTAGGAGGCAATGGTGAAATCAAACATGATAAAAACCTCAAGAAAGTTCTGGAAAGAGCTTGTGAACTGAATCTTAAGCTGACTCCTCAGAAATGTAAATACAGGCTACAAGAAGTTACTTATGTGGTCATTTATTTACCAGTTCAGGCTTTTAACAAGATCCTTACAACCAAACAGCAATTCTTGAGATGCAGCTCCAGACAATGTCCAGGCCTTACAACATTTTCTTGGCATGGTCAACTATTTAGGCAAGTTCATTCCAGATTTGAGTCAACTTTCATCACTGCTCAGAGACCTGACACACAAAGATGTAACCTGGCCCTGGTCAGAACAACACCAAAGAGTATTTGATGTGCTGAAACAGAAAATTGCCAGTCCATCTACTTTAAGGTACTATGATGCTCACAAACCAGTAACTCTTTCCTGTGAATGTTCTAAGTTTCATCTTGGTGCAGTCATTCTTCAAGAGGGTAGACCAGTAGCCCCAGACTGAGGTGCATTATGCCAACATAGAGAAAAAGCTTTTGGCAATTGTGTTTGCATGTTGACGTTCCATAATTATAATTATGGCCAACCTATCCAGATAGAAACTGACCAGCAGGATCTAGTCACTATTTTGAGAAAGCCAATGCATATAGCTCCTGCGAGATGCAATGCATGATGCTCACATTGCAAAAGTATAATTTCAATCTAGTTTACATAAAAGGCAAACTTCTTTATCTTGCTGATACTTTATCCTGATCGCCCAGAAAAAAACACTGAACAGCATGAGAATGAACAACCTGATTTTGAAGTTATGGAAGTGAAACATTTTTCTTCCACATGTCTTGATGAGCTTAGAACCCACACAGCTTCAGATCCAATTCTTCAGTAGCTCAACCACTTTATCAGTTGAGGATGGCCTTCAAAACAATCTTGTTTACGAGTAGATGTGCAGCAGTATTTTTCTTACAGAGATGACATTTTGTCAAACAATGGTATATATTAAGATCTTGCATCATGGCCACCCAGGAATTGATTCGACCAAAAGAAGACTGAGAGGTCAAGTATTTTGGCTTTATATGTCAAGAGATATTGAGAAAGTACTTTCCTCTTGTTCTATATGTAATAGTACAAAACCACATCAACAAAAAGAACTACTTTAGTTAAGCCAGTTTCCTGAACTACCTGGGTTGACAGTAGCCACAGATATCTTTAAGTGGACTGGTCAACATTAGTTGGTATTAGTAGACTCTTATTCAAATTGATTCAAGATTGACCTACTTCCTAACTTAAAGTCCAGCACTGTCATTACTAAGTTGGAGACATTTTTCTGTCCATGGTAGTCCACACAGTCATTTCTGTCAATGGTGCTCAGTTTATAAGTCAGCAGTACAAATGATTTGCTGAAATGTCGGACTTTGTTCAAATTATGAGTATTCCTGAATACCTGCATTCAAACGGCTTGATTGAACATGCAGTTCAAAGTGCAAAACAACTGCTGGAGAATTGACAATATTGATGCTTTTCTAAACTTGCTTAATTTCAGAAACATTTGTCATGATAATCTACATGGTTCACCTGCCCAGAGACGAATGTTAAGACAAACCAGAACAACACTGCCAATCAGTAAGACATTATTGGTTCCATATGCTTAAAACAATAAAGCAGTGAAAGTCCAACTTCTGAAATAGTGTTTGTTCACAGAAGTCCTACTATGATAAGACCAGCAAATCTCTCAATCCATTAAAAGAAGGGGAGTTAATGAGGATACAGACAACAAAAGCATATGATTGGCTTGGATTTGTGAAAAGTTTATGTGAAGAACCAAGATTGTCATTGTGGAATTACAGGGAATGGAATTTAGGCAGAATAGGAAGCATTTACTACTGGTGTCCAAGCCAGTGTTACAGAATCTTGCCTGTAATAGAGACTCTAATTCTCAGAGTAATTTATCCAATGTTGCTAATCCAGAGGGCATTCTATCAGTTATCCATCAGTTATTCCTGATCCTGAAAATATCCCTGAAATTCCTAAAGCAGAACATTTCCCAGTGACTGTCCCTGTTGCTAAACCCAGCTCTAACTATTACCTTATGAGATCAGGTCATATCTCAAGATCTAGTCCCAGATACACAGCAACCTGGACATGATTGTTGTTTTATTTATTATTGTTTGTATAACTTGCATACCTTTTCAAATGTCATTGTTAATGTGAGATAGATTACCAAAGAGGGAGGATGTTGATCACAGTGTGCAATGTACCTTTCAGAAGCATTCCAGTCAGTGGGCACGTGCATATAAGTACTGGGCATGTGCAAGCAAGAGTGAAATTTTGAGTAAGCAGCCAGACTGAAAGCATGTATGTGTGTAGCAGTCAGTCAGTTAGTTCATTTATGTTTAATGTTACTGTCATCCTTCCTGATGTCTTTGTGTGCAATAAACTATTTAAATGAACATCCGAGCCTCATTGTCTTATTCAGATACACAAGACAAGCAACAGAAAACA
Source organism: Protopterus annectens (assembly GCF_019279795.1). Lineage (NCBI taxonomy): Eukaryota > Metazoa > Chordata > Ceratodontiformes > Protopteridae > Protopterus > Protopterus annectens. Next base: position 763,971,550 of record NC_056729.1, read on the forward strand.
TGCAGCAGAAATAGAGCTCCATGGTGACTTGCCTAGCCAAGCCAGACTACCATGTAATAAGAAGATAGTAAACTCAGAGGC
>NC_056729.1:763976630-763981630 GCF_019279795.1 Protopterus annectens
TCTTCGCCCCTATCCACTGCTTCTACCAGCCTCACAATAATATCAAATCCTATTAATTCAGTGAAAAACAGGTAAGACCAAAATCAACATTCTCCATACACCATATGGATTACCACTTCCTTTATTCCCAGCATCCTCACATAAACATTATTTACCCTCTGTATCCATTGCTAGCAACTTCCACATGGAATCTGTCTCCATATCAATGATAAAATAATTTCTACTTAAACTCAAATCTTGCTCTACCGGAGCTGAAAACCTCCCATCTGAATACCTAAAGATGGCTTCTGATGCCATAGCATACCCAGTCTCTATCCTTATCAATTGATCAATAGGTCAACCCTATGTACCTTCACTATGGAAACAATTCTACATTCTCCCTCTTCATAAAGGTGGCATTTTGACTGATGTCTCTAACTTTTAGCCTATTGCATTATTATCACTTCTCTCAAAAAGTCTTGATAGATGCAGTCATAAAAACATCCTCCACTATCTTCTACAAGAATAGCTCTTACCATTCAGTCCAACAAACAGTGCAACTACTGGCTTGAAGAGTGTCCCCACTTAGATTACTAATAGATTATCTCCACACACTGCATTATTCACAGAGCCAATGACTGCCCTACTTTTATTCCTATTCTATATTCCTATCACACTAACAGACTACTTTGATCTAATGAATAAAATCTTATCATCATATGTAAACCTCACAGATCCTCTTGCCAAAGTCTCTACTCATAGACTGTCACTAAAAATTGGACTTCTTTCTCTCTGCAAATAAGATCTACCTCTAATATCTCAAACTTCAAACAACTACTAAAAGGCTACCTAAATAAAATTTGGCTCTGCCCCACACTACCCAGGCTGAACTACTCCCTCCATCCTTCAACCCTAAGCATACTTTGACTGTATTCGGAGAGAAGTGATTAGCAAAATATATTTTGTACATACAGGACATATATATTTTTGCCTAAGCTACATTATCTAGCCTTCTTTGTTCAAAAGAGTGTTAGTGTGTTTTAATGTCAACTCTATGAACTGCAACTCGGGAATACTTTTAAGTATTGACAGTGTTCTTTTCAAATTTGGTATATCTGTCCAAATATTTGCTATGTATGTATAGGTTCACACTGTATGAACTGAAATTGAATTTTAGTATGTTCTTCTTCTGCATTAGCTTTTGTAATAATTTTATTTAACTGTAAACATATTATGTCAGGTGTATATTAGATGAACAAACACTTAAAATGTCAAGTACGACATGCTCGACAGCTGTTCATCTAAGCAAAACCCTGAATGTTGAAACAGGGAGTTTCAAAAAGTTATAGATGGCTAGCCATCAAGAAGCCAACGGCCAATGGCTAAAATGTACTGTACACCATTACAACCCCCCCCCAAAAAAAACCCAAAACAAAAACAAATCGACAAATAAAATAAAGTGGGGGATTTTGCCCCCACACCCCATACTTAAATATACCAACTCTGAGATCGCACCACAGTGAAGGACTCTAAGAATGGCTAGACAGGGTGAACATCCTGACATCAGCCGTTGGCTTCCTGAGAGCTGGCCAACTACAACTTTTCGAAACTCCTTGTTTCGCCATTCTGAGGTTTTGCTTAGATCAACATTTGCTTAAAAGCTGTCTAGCATGTAGTACTTGACATTTTAAGCATTCGTTCATCTAATAGGGAACCATTATGTCAATGTGCTTTCCTTCATAGGCCTCCGCTGAAAATGTTTGGTAAACAACTCTCAAATGAATAAATAATAAACATGAAATATACCGCATTCAGAAATGATCAGGCATCAAATATATGTATGTCTGCTTTCAAATTTCAGCACAATCCTTCCATTATCTTCCCCAAATGTATAAAAACTTATCAATATCCACATATATTATACTATGAATGAAACCACTTTGGCAAGAAGAGCAGAGGATAACAGAGCCCTCAGGAAGATCCATGCCTGTGATACCAGATTGACATTTGCCTACTGCTGCTCAGATTGTGGACAGGACTAAAACTCCCAGATTGGATTGCACAGCCACAGAAGATGCTGCTGGGATCTCTCCTTTGGGATCAAAGGATGCCTATTCATTACATATAGACACACACACACATATATATATATATATATATATATATATATATATATATATATATATATATATATATTATATCCTGCAACTTTAGTAAAACCAAAAACATAAACTTAACAATTTATACACTTTTTAAAATCTGCAACAACATCAAATTCTAAAACAAAAGGAAGGAAGGAACAAATGACATACCTTTATTCAGTAAATAAAGTTCAGTAATATAAAACCTCAGCTGAAATTTTCTCTACTAGATCAACTAGACCAAGTCGATTATTTGGCAACAGTCAGAGTGTTCATCATCAGTGCTTTCATCTTGTCACTTTTGTCAATGTTTCCTTCCTCCCCTTTTATGTTTGGGCGGTGGCAAAGAATTCATTATTATTGTTTCATCTGGTCAACGCAGCGACCTGCAGTGCATCAAATAAATGTCCTTATATAAAAAATCAAATAAGAAGTCTAAAAAGGAAGGCCTTAATGTTGAAGAATGTATACAGCATTTTCCTTTTGCATATCTCTTTAACTTTGAGGAACTATTAGATGCAAATCTCACGCCTCTCTTAAGTGTCTCTCGTTTAAATTCTGTTTGTTGTCAAAATCACTCAAATCCATTTTTAATTACTTCATTTTCTGTAACTCTGTTTCTTCACTGAACCTTTTTTATCATATGTAAATATTCACCATTACGTTCAATGAAGGCTGGGTCATTAGAAAAAGTGTGGGTACATTTAAAACTTAGTTGAACTTTTTTGTTTAACTGTGGAAGTTGCTGCTCATAGTAATGAATCATGCACTGAGTAAACATGGCTAAAGAAGCCTGTTCTATAGTTTGTTTAAAAATGAACTGATGTTTTGTGAAGTATAACTTTTTAGTTTTAGCGTGCCCGATTGTTGAATATACCTCGTTGTGTTCTAAATAAGCTTAGCAAAAACCTAGTGAATAGTCTTTTGTATACAGTCTCCATGACAGCCTGCCAAGTCAGATCTCATGCCCACTGTTGCTACCTCATTTATATTAGTACAGAAGAGTTAAGTAGTGGTACACTTATTAGTTAAGAGCCCAAACAGATACCTGCTGAAGTCAACTTGTCATTCCATAATATAAATCCCAAATGGAAAGCCTCAAATACCTGGTGCCTCAGTAGTAAGTCATGAACTCAACACAAAGAAATTAAAAAAAGGACTTTCCAGTGCAATGCTATATTATAGTTAACACCACAAACACATCAGCACCCAAACACATTTAAGTACATGAATGCTTTATTTTATCACAGATGGAGATCTTTTTTAAGATACTTACTTGAAGAATAAAATGCAACGTGATTTATTTATTTTTATTCATCACATGACATTTTGGCAATCATATGAATTTGTATTGGCTTAAACAACAGGAAGTTTATGTTGTGTTATTTCCACATTGGTAAAGCTTTAGGCATTTTGATATTTAGGTATATTTATTTAGGTATTGATAAATCTTTAGGCACCTGTCTTTCAGAATAAGGGTGATGTGCAGAGCTGCAGTAACTACAGAGGGATAAAACTGATCAGTCACAGCATGAAGTTATGGGAAAGGGTAGTGAAAGCTAGGTTAAGAAGGGAGGTGATGATTAGTGATCAGCAGTATGGTTTCATGCCAGGAAAGAGCACTACAGATGCAATGTTTGCTCTGAGAGTGTTGTTGGAGAAATACAGAGACGGTCAGAAGGAGTTGCAATTTGTCTTTGTGGACTTAGAGAAAGCATATGATAGGGTGCCTCTCTAGAGAGGAGTTGTGGTATTGTATGAGGAAGTCGGGAGTGGCAGAGAAGTATGTAAGAGTGGTACAGGAGATGTATGAAGGTAGTGTGACACTGGTGAGGACTGTAGTGGGAGTGGCAGATATGTTTAAGGTGGAGGTGGGATTACATCAATGATCAGCTTTGAGACATTCCTTATTTGTAGTGGTGATGGACAGGTTGACAGATGAGATCAGACAGGAGGCTTCATGGACTATGATGTTTGCAGATGACATTGTGATATGTAGTGAGAGTAGGGACCAGGTTGAGGAGACCCTGGAGAGGTGGAGATATGCTTTAGAGAGGAGATGAATGAAGGTCAGCAGGGCTAAAACAGAATATATGTGTGTAAATGAGAGGGAGGGTAGAGGAATGGTGAGGATGCAGGGAGTAGAGCTGGTAAAGGTGGATGAGTTTAAGTACTTGGGATCAACAGTTCTGAGTAATGGTGAATGTGGAAGAGAGGTGAAGAAGAGAGTTCAGGCAGGATGGAATGGGTGGAGAAGAATGTCAGGAGTGATTTGTGACAGACGGGTACTAGTAAGAGTGAAAGGGAAGGTCTACAAGAGGGTAGTGAGACCAGCTATGTTATACGGGTTGGAGTTGGTGGCATTGACAAAAAGGCAGGAGTTAGAGCTGGATGTGGCAGAGTTAAAGAGGTTAAGATTTGCACTGGGTGTGACTAGGATGGACAGGATTAGGAATCAGTATATTAGAGGGTCAGCTCAGGTTGGACAGTTTGGAGACAAAGTAAGAGAGGCGAGATTGTGTTGGTTTGAACATGTGCTGAGGAGGGATGCTGGGTATATTGGGAAAAGGATGCTAAGGATGGAGCTGCTAGGTAAGAGGAAAATAGGAAGGCCTAAGATAAGGTTTATGGATGTGGTGAGAGAGGACATGCAGGCGGTTGGTGTGACAGAGCAAGATGCAGAGGACAGGAAGAAATGGAAACAGGTGATTCACTGTGGCGACCCCTAATGGGAACAGCCAAAAGAAGATTATAAAGCATTAGGCAGATCTGTGGTTTCTGGCAAAATAAACATGTCAGACCCAGAGGATAAATGTATGGATGATTGTCTGATAAAAAGGATACTACCTGGATTTCATGTACGAGTGGAAATGAGATTCT
>NC_056729.1:763986630-764041630 GCF_019279795.1 Protopterus annectens
CTCCTCGCTGGTGAGATCCGACCACAAGCTAATCACCCTAGACATCAATATCCCACCCCCACCCCCACTAAGGAAACCACCGTAAAAACTTTTCCAAATCCAACTTCATGCTTCCTAAGACAGAAGTGGCAAGCTTCACGACACCCATATAGACGGAAAATAGAGGTACGACTGCTGAATCCTATACAAATGCACTGTATAAGCACATACATGAGTGCATGGATCGTGCCATCCCCAACAGAACCAAGATGTTATCCTCCGGAAAAAGGAAGCCAGTCTGGTTGTCCCCTGCCATAAACAAACTCTACAACAGAAGGCAGAAGCTGTTGCAAAAAAGAGTAAAATCCCCTGATTGCAGGAACTCCCTGGTCAGCCTCAGTAAGAAGCTGAGATCCCTCATAAAATCCTCCAAAGCTAGTTACAAAAATAAAATCACCACTGATTCTAAAGACAACCACAAAACATTCTACAGCTATGTCAAGAATCTCAATGGTGACACTCAGATCTGCTCTGAGCTACAGCACAATGGCACTAGATATACAGAACCAATTGATATTGCCAACATCCTGGCAGACAGGTTCAGTGCAAACTTTAGCCCCCCCACCTACCCCCCAAAGGGCCCATCACTATACCGGAAGAATGCAAAGCCCCTGTAATCCCGGCTGCACAAGTAAAGACCGCACTCTCCAAAGCCAAGAACACAGCATCCGTGGGACCTGACAACATCCCAGGCTGCATTCTGCATGAACTACAGAATGAACTGGCACCCCACCTAAGTACCATGTTCAGTCATAGCCTCACTTCAAGCTTTGTGTGTACTGAATAACACACAGCGACAGTTATACCACTCCACAAAGGGGGTGCCATCACAGACCCCGGGAACTACTGCCTCATTAGCCTGATGTGCCTGGTCTGCAAGGCCATGGATTGTATCATCTTGGAGCTTATAAACAAGGACATAGGTAACCTCCAAACTCTGAACACCACTCAGTTTGGGTTTGTAAAAAGGTAGGTCATGTCTCCTAAACCTGATTGCCTTCTTTGAAGTGGTCACCAGAGCCGTGGATGAGGATAAGGTGGTGCACACAGTCTATCTTGACCTCACCAAGGCTTTCAAAACCATCCCCAACTCTGGAATTATAGATAAACTCACTAAACTGAGCATAAATCTCTATGTCATAAGATGGGTGGCCCACTGGCTCACTGACAGAACCCACACAGTGAAAGTAGACAACTCCAAATCCAGCTTCAGCCCAGTGACAAGTGGAGTACCACAGGGCTCAGTCCTGGGTCCTCTCTTTTTTGGCATCTACTTCTCAGAAGTCCAGGCTAATACATCAGGTCTTTGGCTAATGAAGTTCGCAGATGACTGCAAACTAAGTGCCATAATAGAATCAACTAATGATGTGGACATTCCACAAAGGGGCCTCAGTGAGACTGATGCTTGGTGTCAAAGTCATGGCCTCAAACTCAATGCCAAGAAGTACATTGTCATCCCCTTTGGGAAAAACACTGGTCCCATAAACTACCACATAGGCGGTAGCCTACTAACCACAGAAAGTGTGATAAGAGACCTTGGGACACAGGTGGACAGTAGTCTCTCCTTTGATAATCACATTGCCACAGTAGTCAGGAAATCCTTCTACATGGCACACCTCATCACAAAGGGGTTCACCTCCAGAAGAAAAGAGGTCATTGTTCCTCTCTACTCATCCCCTCTTCAGACCCATTATAGAGTAAAACACCCTGTGTGGCATGTAGCTCACAAGACATCTATAACAACTAGAAAGGACACAGAAATACCTCACTAAGAGGATTACTGGCCTCAAACAGATGCCATACACAGACCGTCTCAAAAAAATCCAGCTGTACTCCACCGCTTATCACCTACTCAGAGGCGACCTCTGCCTAACATAAAAAGCCATGTCAAACCCAGATCTGTTGGACATGCTACACTTAAAGAAACCACAGTCCCTCTAAGCCACATGCTCCAGGAACCTAAACCTTGCCACTACAATAAACAGAACATGCTGGAGGGATGGAGTCCTGTCCCAGAGACTTCCCATGCTCTGGAACAGACTACCCATTCATGTCAAGCAAAGCTCCTCATTAGCTCTCTTTAAGAAAAATCTTGATAATTGGATGGGAAATAGGAAATTCACCCAAGGGATCACTTCTGTGGCTCTGTTAGACAAGGGCACAGGAAAATAACTTTCTTGGGTGGCGAAAGCCAGGGAAATTTTTTGGTTAGGCTTATATAGGCCACAGGGCCAATAGCCTTGTGCCTACCTATGAACCTATGAACATGTGTATGTGTATACACATGCCCTTACACACACACTGTGATATTCTGTCATGTTGATTATATAAAATTGTATAAAGGTTTGTATAGTTGTAACTCTATAACATACAAATTTTATGAAATTTCCATAAAGTTTTGCAGATAATGAGTATATATTAACATTCATGTGATGAAATGACATAAACTAGAATACAGTGACCTGTTTTGTTAAGGAAGGTATGATCAGCCTGAAGTAACAATTCAGCAGGCATTGGTAATGAATGAATTATTGAGTTATAAATAATGTTAAGGAATGCCTATAGCAAAGTGAGCACTTATCTTTACTAAAGGGAAATAAAAGACTAGAGCAGAAGCTCTGAAGTACAGATTTGTGTCCAAGGGAAGGGGGTCAGAGATAGAGAAGTCATTCTAGCTAAATGAAAGTGAGAGTACAGATGGTGGCTCTGCAATTAAACAGAAAAGTTTTGTATTTATAGCAGTTTTGAAGAAAGATGATCCTACTGATTCTGCAAGTTATTGCACAATTTCTCTTATCCCGCACTCTAACATAATTCTTCTTAAGACTATTCAGTGGAATTTGCATTAATACTTAGAACAAGAGTTGTCAGAACTGCAAGCAGAATTCAAGAAATAGCAAGGAACATAAGTCTTCTTGTGGCTGTGAGATGGATCTTTGAAAAAGTGAAAGAATATGAAGAGGATGTCTGCATATTTTTATTGATTATAGAGCTATCTTTGAATGTGTAAATCATGAACAACTCCATATCAGAGAAACACAGGTTTATCAGAATACATGATAGATCACATCTTAACATTCATCAAAAAGGGACAGCTTGCACAGAATAAGGAAAATATATCCTGGTACAATGGTGGTTGTCAGGTCCACTTTATTACTGATAACTAAAGGAGTCTTAGGGGTTTGTGTACAGCACTATGGACTGGGGTAACTTTATGCTGGACAAGGAAAGGGACGATGTCATGTATATAATGCATGAATGCATGTTTCTAGGAAGCAACTATTGTCAGGGTCACAGGCACTGTGGGTAGAGTTTAGACTGAAGGGGAAGAGCCTGATCTATGCAATATATCAGCCTACTCGAAGTTCGTGGCATTTACTCTTGAAGAATTAAAGTGCCAGTGGGCTCTTACTCTGACCAAAGAATGAATGAGTCATAGGGATCTTGTTCCCAAGTTTCCAGGTAAGTACCTGGCTACCTGATCTAGCAGGGTATTTTTAGTTGTGTTTCTATTGTATGCCTATCTAATCTCCATTCGAAAAGTGAGAATCAAACCATGTACCTTGTGTCTATGATGTATTAGTCATCATGCCAGCACTTTGCTTGCCTTGCCTTGGTAACAAATTGACCAATTCACTCCATTATAAGGAACAAATGACTCTATAGGGCTCTGGGAAGATGAAGTAGACTCAGTCATCTGGGGTCTAAAAAATATTTCAAGGTAAGCTTAAACAATATACCTGTCAAATTAAAACATTTTCTTCTCTCCACTGCCCCAATAGTGTGCATGTTGTTCCATTTTCTTTCTAACATGGGTTGCTGCACCAGGGGAGACAATCTGAGTACTTTGACATGCCTTGCATTACACAGATTTATCAGAGTTTCATCAGTATTTTCATATATATCACACAGGTACTTTGCTGAACAGTAGAAATGTTTGGCTAAACAGTAAAGAGTTTAAAGATGATAGACACCAGTAACTGGCAGTGGGCATAGGTGATGAATTGAGGCACAATTCTTAATTCTTTGATGAAATGAGGGGAGGCTTTAAGAACTGGTACTGAAGGGAGAGCTCAACACCATCCAAATTTTAAATAGGTAATTTCAACAGTCTTATTGATTTCTGTCACTAGTTACAGTTTGACTTTCAGTTAAGCTCACTTAGCACATAACTGTAACTCAAAAGTGCAGTGGAGAGAGATGTTCTTTATAGATAAAATAACATTTCTTAAATGGTGAGACCATTATCCCTGGGGAGGCCTAGTCCATCATCAGGAAAGGCTGAACAACACTGAAAATGCTGCCACAGCAGACTAAATGTTCCTAGCTAAGAATCAATCCATGTGCATTGGACTGCATATCAATAACAAACCAATACAGCATCAAACAAAATCTTGGTAATTTCAAGTGTGTGTGTGTGTGTGTGTGTGTGTGTGTGTGTGTGTGTGTGTGTGTGTGTGTGTGTGTGTGTGTGTGTGCAGCATATTCTTTTCTTGTGAGAAGTCCATTCTACTTTTTTGATATGTAGGAAAGGCTCAAGGACATTTCTGTGTTATATGAGGAGCTCACTTTAAAGGAGTTCAAGTTCTGTAAAGTTTAAAGTGAAATAGTAACTCCTTGAGTACCACAATTGTTGCTTATAGGAGAACACATCGGGTAAACTACTCTCCTATGTAGTACAGCACTGCAACAGTGCAGGACAATATCAACTGAGACAAAAAGCTTTTCCATACACACTTCTTGACGGTTAAATGATTCCTTAAATATTGTCATATTTTTTATTCAGATTTATGAAACAATCTGTGCTTCAGTCAATATAAACTCCTACAAGACTAGGTCACCATTATGACATGAACCAACTTTTGAAAATTGTGGATAGAGTACCAGCAGATATTTCTGCAAAAGTAGTGCACTTTTCAAGTAGTCTATGTTTTTGTGATGTATTTAAGAAGAATAACATCCCAGTGACTATTTATTTATTTATTTTATTTTCTTTGTCATCATCATCATCAAAATGATGTCCTCCATAGTAGTTTCTGTTGTGATGCACTTATTAGCCTTTTCTTATGCCTTCTGCTAAATATTCTAGCCATCTCTCTAAATTCTGTGTTAATCATGACCCCTAAAACCTAACCAAGACCTTAGGTAATAGGCTATTTAATGTTGTACCCTCTTTTCTTTCTCAGTCTCACACTGCTCTTATGACACACAGGGAAAAAAACAGGATGGAATTAGGAAAATCATCTGCATTAAAAAACATATTCTCACCCCATCTACTTTCCTGCATCTTTTTTATTTGTTGTCTATGTTTCTCCTATATGCCCATTCATTCTTCTGCAGCTCTTTGTCATAGAGTACTGGGAGACAGAAGGTGAATGATAGGGATCACAGGCATCATCTGCCGAGTAATGGAATACTTTAAGTATGTTCATAGCAGCCTCAGCACTGGCTGCAGAACATGTTACACTACCTTTTTTGCTGGAGTGACTATGCTTTACCTGTGATGCTCTGCTGGAATACTTGTACCTCCCTGGCAGTCTCATAGTCCATGATTCCTAAGTTGGTCAGACTGCTGTGTCAAGCCTTATCCAAGTAGTAACCAAAAAAGGCAACAAATGTTTATTCGACAACTCAGTGTGTTAACCAGGATTATTATGCAGTAGTCTCATATTAGACCTTTAAAGATCCATACAATCTAAGGAATTTCTCATGGATCTTGTAAATTTGTCTTTTTTAATTAAACCGTATTCAGTTCTTTTCAAGTAGACATAGGATAGGGCTACCCAAGACTTATTCAGAAAATACATATTTAGAAATTTCTTAAATCTGCATGTCTCCTTACAATTAATATACTAAGCTGCATTGATGATAACTTCCAAGGACAAAATACATGAATCCAGCATATTATCATTATCAGAGCAGTTAATCTGAACATTTGTAGCTGGCAGAAAATGTTTCTTCAATTCAATGCTTGGAAACACAATGTCAAAAATAATATTTACCTCTCTGCCTATATGGAATGCATGTACTAGCATACTTATTTCTTAAAACTCATAAATGTTCTGCCAAGCTTGTATTGGTAGCCAAAGCCATACTTTAGGCAATAATTTGGAGATACATAAAAGAGATGGCATCCATATTCAAGACCTACATGTTATTATGCTGGTACCCAAATATTTTATGATTATTTATAAGATTATAAGTACATATGTTCAGTTACAATGCTCAGACCTAACGGCCACCATGGAAAATTGATTTTTCAAAGAAAGGCACACAGCCCTTATCACCAGACCATTTGTTTAAATTATTTTAAAAAATATCTAAACTATTAGACTTCCATTGTCGCAAAATTCATATTTTGTGTCTATGTGTTTTTGAATGTTTCAAACTTCTATGTTATGCATAATTTGTAGAATAGGATTATGAAATACCCTATAAGCTAATATTAGATTACCTCAAATGTAACTGTAACAGAATGAAAACAACTTCAAGTGCTTACATCTTGTCCCTTAAAAATAGTCATCACTGGCAAAATTATTTTAGTACATTTTCTTTGTACACCCTGTACAGTTTTTAAATGAGGTTGAATGTATATACAAAATGTATTGTTATATTCAATAACTGACCTATGTGTCTTAAACAACATAACCAAACAATTATCATGTCTTATAGAAAGATTACTTAACAAATAACTTGCATATTGAATAGCTTTAGTACTAATTACCTTAATGTGATTGTTAAAGGGAAAGTTAGATGTAATGATAATGCCCAAGTATTTATATTCCTTGACATCATCAAGATACAAAGTTGTGAGCATATAAGAAACCTTGAAATTTTATTTCAAAAGTATATAATTTTATACTTATCTTGACTGAGTTTTAGGCTGGTGTCCAAGGCCCACTTGCTCAATGACTGTAATTACTTAATAAGATAATCAGTCAGCATCGGTCTTCTTTGGTAAAATAAATCTAGTTCTGCTGTCATCAGCATATTTGTTTAGCCCAAATGAAATATTCATTGGTATAATACAAAGTACTATGTTAAATAGCATTGGAACCAAACCCAACTCTTGAGACACATCAGATGAAATGGGTAAATAATAAGAATGCACATTATGAATCTTAACACATTGCTGTCTACAAACTAACCAATTAGTACACCATCGAACAATGTAACACTTAGTATTCAATTCATTTAGATGTTTCTGAATAATATGAAATGAGATAATCAGAAGTTTTATTGAGGTCAGAATAAATTACCCTACCTGATATTCACAAATCTAAAGCCGTAGTTATTTGGTCATTAAAGCAGAAAAAGTTGCTCAGGGTTGACTTTTCTTTTATAAAGCCATGTCAATTGATGTCTCTAACTGCTAAACTATGACCAGAAATCTTCATGAACTTCATCAAGCAGCTTTCAAAAGTTTTGTGAACTGGTAAGTTTAAACTTATTAGCCTATAGCGTCTAAGTAAGTTTAAGAGTATCAGCCTATAGCTTCTAATTTGATCTTTCTTGTCGACTGGTGCTAGACAACATATATATTTTTTTATTTTATTTTAAAAAAATATTTTTTCTTTGAAAATATACCACTTTTCAACGGTTTACTAAAAATAACTTGAAAATAGGTATAATTTCATGTCTCAGTAATGAAATACCAGACATCTTGTCTGGTCCCATAGACAACATTTTCTTTATTGTATTAAGAGCTTTATAAATCAGAAATGAATAGGCACGATGCAGAAACTGTGATTCACTCACAATTCCGCAAGCATCATGAATAACATTTTCTTTAATTGAGAGTGCTTCAATAGATAAAATCATATTATTAAATGAATTAATATATTTGTAGAATGCTTTTTTATTTGAAGAATTGGCAATAAGTCTGCTTTCCCAGCTAATCTTAGCATTCTTTATTTCCAGTTTTCATTTTAGCATCAGTCTTCTTTGGTACAATGAATCTACTTCTGCAGTCATCAGCATATTTGTTTAGCCCAAATGTAATATTCATTGGTATAATACAAAGTACTATATTAAATAGCATTGGAACCAAACCCAACTTTTGAGGCACATCATATGAATGGGTAAATAATCAGGATGGACATTATGATATGAAAATAAAATTGCCAAATATTCCAAAGACAACCACAAGGCATTCTATAACTATGACAAGAATCTAAATGGTAATGCTCAGAGCTGCTCCGAGCTACAACAGAATGGCATTAAATATACTGATCCCAAGGATATTGCCAATATCCTGGCAGACCGATTCAGTGACAACTTCACCCCCCTCTCATCCACTAAATGGCCCATCTCAATACTGGAAGATTGCCATATTCCGGTAATAACAGCCACACAGGTAAAAAACACACTCTACAAAGCTAAGAATACAGCATCCATGGGACCAGATGACATCCTGGGCTGTGTACTACATGAACTACAAAATGAACTGGCACCTCACCTAAGTGTCATGTTTATTCATACCCTCACCTCAGGCTTCGTGCCCACTGAATGGCACACAGCTACAGTTATCCCACTCCATAAGGGGAGATCCCACTTGGATCCTGGGAACTACCGCCCCATCAGTCTGACGAGCCTGATCTGGAAGGCAATGGAATGTATTATCATGGAACTTATAAACAAAGACATTGGCAGCCTTAAAACACTGGACCCCATCTAGTTTGGGTTCGTGAAGGGCAGATCTTGTCTCCTGGACCTTATTGACTTCTTTGAATCAGTCTCCAGAGCCATGGATGAGGGTAAAGCAGTCCACACAGCCTATCTGGACCTCACCAAGGCCTTTAACACCATCCCCCACTTTGCAATCATAGATAAACTTACTAAGCTGGGCATTAATCCGTACATCACTCGATGGATTGCCAACTGGCTTACTGACAGAACCCACACTGTAAAAGTAGCTGACTCCAAATCCAGCTGCAGACAAGTGAGAAGTGGAGTACCTCAGGGTTCAGTCCTGGGACCTCTCTTGTTTGGCATCTACTTCTCTGAAGTACAGGCCAACACTAAGGGACTCTGGATAACAAAGTTTGCAAATGACTGCAAACTGGGAGCCATTATTGAATCCCCAAATTATGTGGATACTCTATGAAATGGCCTTACAGAAACAGATGATTGGTGCCAGGGCCATGGGCTCAAGCTCAGTGCCAAGAAATGTATAGTTATCTCCTTTGGGAAAAAAAAACATGTACCCATGAATTATCACATAGGTGGCAGTACACTAAAGACTGAAAGTGTGATAAGAGACTTAGGGACACAGGTGGACATTGGTCTCACCTTCAATAACTACATCGCCACAACAGTGAGGAAATCCTTCTATGTGGCACACCTCATCACTAAGGGCTTTTCATCCAGAAAAAAGGAGGTCATTGTCCCACTGTGCTCATCCCTTATTAGACCCAATATAGAATACAACCCCCCATTTGGTATGTACTTTTCAAGACATCTGCAACAACTGGAAAAGCCGCAGAAATACCTCAATAAAAGAATCACAGGCCTAAAGCAGATGCCCTATGCTGACCGACTTAAAAAACTCCAGCTATACTCTGTCGCATATTGTCTACTTCGAGGTGATCTCTGCTTAACATACAAGGCCATGTCAAACCCAGAGCTGTTGGACATGCTACACTTAAAGAAATCCCAATCCCTCAGAGCCACCCACTCTAGGGATCTAAATCTTGTGATCACAATAAACAAAACATGCTGGAGGGATAGGTTCCTGATCCAGAGACTCCCCAGACTCTGGAATAGACTGTCCATACATGCCAAGCAGAGTACCTCTTTGGCCCTCTTCAAAAGGAACCTTGATGATTGGATGGGAGAAAGGAAATCCACCCCGGGGATCACGTCAGTCACCCTGCTAGACAGGGGTCCAGGAAAGTAAATAGTGTGGGAAGAAATAGCCAGGGAATTGTTATGGCTAGGCTTGTATAGGCTTTAGGGCCGATAGCCTAGTACCAACCTATGAACCTATGAACCTATGAACCTATGAATCTTAATACATTGCTGTCTCCCAACTAACCAATTAATACACCATCTAACAATGTTACACTTAGTATTCAATTCATTTAGATGTTTCTGAATAATATGAAATGAGACAATCAGAAGTTTTATTGCGATCAGAATAAATTAACCTAGCTGATATTCACAAATCTAAAGCCTTAGTTATTTGGTCATAAAAGCAGAAAAGGTTGCTCAGGGTTGACTTTTCTTTTATAAAGCCATGTTAATTGATGTCTCTAACTGCTAAACTATGACCAGAAATCTTCATGAACTTCATCAAGCATCTTTCAAACATTTTGTGAACTAGTAAGTTTAAGCTTATCGGTCTATAACGTCTAAATAAGTTTAAGCGTATCAGCCTATAGCATCTAAGTTTAAGCATATCAGCCTATAGCTTCTAATTTGATCTTTCTTGTTGACTGGTGCCACACAATATATATTTTTTATTTTATTATTTTTTTTTATTTATTTTTTTTTTTTCTTTGAAAATATACCACTTTTCAACAGTTTACTAAAAATAATAGGTATAATTTCATGTTCAGTTTTCAATAATGAAATACCAGACATCTTGCCTGGTCTCATAGATGACATTTTCTTTATTGTATTAACAGCTTTATCAATAATGATATCAGACATGAATAGACAAGATGCAGAAACTGTGATTCACTCACAATTCTGCAAGCATCATGTATAATGTGTTCTTTAATTGAGAGTACTTCAATAAATAAAATCATATTATTAAATTAATTCCTATATTTGTAGAATGCTTTCTTACTTGAAGAATTAGCAATACGTTTGCTTTCCCAGCTAATCTTAGCATTCTTTATTTCCAGTTTTAGTTTTCTACATGTAATAGTAACCCTTTTCTTAATATTTGTAGGAAATTTCTTATCCTATATTGATAGTCATGTGTAAAGGATAAATTATTCGAATCAGTGTTAACATCTGATAAATCAAATTAGAGCAATCAATTTGAACCACTGTTTGTATTTTAGTTTGTAACTTTTTTAATATTTGCATTGTGATCTGATAAAATCCAGAGGGCATAAAACCTCCAGACTGCTTATATATTCTTGAATATTAGTAGCTATGAGGTCAGGTATGCTACCCACTAATGTATTAAATGGAACTGAATGAGATTATAATATTAACAATCTCATTCTCAGAGTTTGAGTAGGTAGATAACATGCCCCATAATATACCATGATAGTTGAAATCATACATTACAATTTTTTTGGTTTATTATTAAGACATTTCCCCGGATTCATGAAGCTCGGCGCAAGGCCGGCGTAAGGCTTGCGCCGGCCGTGCAGCGTATAACTGGCGTAGCAGTGCCACATGCATAGTAATGAGTGTGCGCCACAACCACAACCATGTGCATAGGGCACGTGCGCGAGTCCAGGGAGCCCAAGTAGGATGCGCCCGTAGGCGTGGCCAAGCCAGCAGGTGATGAGCAACCTAAAGTGCTGACTGTCACAGGCTGCCTGCAATAGTAACCGCACCAACCAGTGTCCGTGGATAATGAAACGTATGCAGAGTATGCAACATAGTACCCATCCACACAAAATGGAGAACCAAACATAAATCCACGCAGTACAAAATGTACCCGTCCACGGAACAAAGGATACTCGGAATACCGTGTCCATCACGCAATGCACTGTCAGCAGGCATACCCAGTGGAGGTGTACTGCATCATGTCAGCGCGCCGCAACTACACACGACTAGCCCCATGGGCATGGTCACCAGCAGTCCCACAGTGGTAGTGAGAGTACACAGCTGGGCAGTCATGGCCATATAACAACCAGAAAGAAACCAGATATTCCAAACACAGACAAACATGTGTATAGTAAAATGTGCTAGACACAGCACCGTACCCGTCACATACACATAGGATGGTGTATGCCGAATCAGAATATCTAGAAGCAGAACCCATGCATGCAAATGTAATACACAACAACCCCGTCATAGCACGTAACCCACACCCATGTCCGACTGTCCACCCAATCCAGCTAGCAGCCTTGCACAGCTGCACACCTACACACAACGGGTATACCCCAGATGTAGTATGAAGTATTGTCCTAGGCAGTGACACGCATGCAAATATGTACCCCACATGTCAACATCCCATGCCAGGTACTGATATCCAAATGGCTGCATGTGAATGTGTCGGCAGAATGTGTACATCCTGCGTGTGGTTACAGACCTGTCGAAACCACACAGGTGTTCATACGCCACGACACATCTGGACAAAGCAGTATGTGCAGCCACTGTACTGATGATTAGCTATGCAGACATGTCAAACACAATACACAGGGCGGAACAGCCATCCACCAAGCAGGTCACCCCAGCAGGGTTGCCACATGCACAGAATGTCAAGGTGGGACATCACTCATAGATATGTGTTGTTCCGTATGGCAAAACACCCACGGCCAATGCAAAGGATAGAATAACACGTATATGCCCGGATTAATGGTTATGTCATAGCATGGGAATAGCTTAAGCTATCCAACATAATAGTCATGCGTACCAGATACAAAATGCCTGTAACATACAAGTAGTAATGCAGGAAGACATACACGACTGTGTCAATATCACAGGACATATGGCACGTGTCAAGTGTCGACGCAGGACACATATGTCCATAATGGGGCCCCCTGCAAAAAGGAACACGTGCCAACCCCACCCCCCACTGACGTATCGGCACTATAAATACAACCCAAACACACACCAACCCCACCATCCAACCCATGATAGCAACAAATGCCGGACAAAGACCAACACGATGCGTGCACAAATAGGGACACATGTAACCGGTGCTCCGACAACCTTCCACAGGCCACCGAATAATAGTATGTACATACGCATGTAATGCTGCGAAGGATGTGTGGTAGTCCCCAGTATCACAGAGGTAGGTACACAGATACACTGTAACCAACCATCACATATGTGCACTGTACACAGCATACCTGCAGGTAATACATAGTACAGTCATGTGCCACATAAATATCCAGGTATGAATGAGGACAGGGGATAGACAAGTGTGAATGGGAAAAACGCAGAACATGGCATATGTATGATAAACCGGCACCACCCACAGCATTGTATGCCAATAGCAGAAGCTATTGTTGGTTGTCCAAACACTCGTGTCTGTACATACGAAATGAATATCATAGCAATAACCCACGCCTGGGTGTGGGTAATGCTGGATATACCCACAGTAGACGTGGTGCAGTCCCGAGGGCGATGCCTGAGGGACCAAACAAAGGCAACCATGGGTAAATACAGCAGTACCCACACCCAGACGTGGGTTATTGCTAGTATGCCATATCAACTAGGAAAATAAACTATCAATCCCCAGACATAATGGCACAGCATAATGCCTGTCTGCTGCCCGTCTGCAGATGTCTGGCATCTGTGGCGGTGCTGACGTACTGCGTGAGATGTCTGTTGCTAATGTCGAAACTGTCTCGCTATGTAAAACACAGTCAACATAGCATATCAATACAAAACAGCAACGGAGAGCTTGGTGTCCCTGTTGCTGTGTTGTACAACCTGTCCCGCTATGTTAAATGTGTGTAGCAGAGCGAGACTGCCCCAAAGTAAGCAACGGACATCACCGTGGCTCAGTTAAAGCTGTCATGGTATGTTAAACCCATGTAACATAGCGGAACAGGTTATAAATACCGAGGTATACTAATGGAAATAGGTCCGGGTGACCGGACCGTGTGCCATTACTATAACCCGATCTACAATGGGCACGCTGGCCAATCAGCATGCACGGTTAGGAATAATGGGGGTGGTTATGGTATAATAGACATGGACAAACCATGCCCATGTGCCTCATCTGACATTCGTACACGGTCAGGGCAGTTCCGTACACTAGGAGGACAAGACCAAACCCAGAGCACCACAGGAACACCCTGACAATCAAAGACCTGTATGCGTTGGGGCTATAAGCCCCTGTGATCTGAATATCCCTGCGGTCACACCATATGCATCCTGGGTCAAGAGCAGTAGGGAATAGGGAATGTGTAACATGTAGTACCGCACTTTTCCCAGCAGGAGAATGGATGCCTGTGACGTAAGTGAGTGCGGGGGGGGGAATATGTTAATGTAGCTATGTACCATGGGTATGCATATAAATGAGACAGAACAGCAAACGTGTAGTGGTCACAGCAACCGGCCAACGTGAATGCAGTCCCGTTTGAATTATGACTATAGAACATATAAATGTGAACGTGTAAGTAATGCGTCTGTGCCGCAAAGACAGTTACATGTGTAAAGGTGAAAGTGTGTTCCGCACATGTCCGTTAACCGGATCAGAGATATGTTACTGGAACAGTCACAACTAATACAGGCCACGTAATCACACAGACTCAGTAAACATATGTAACCCAGAATACGGATATGCATGTGCGCCTGCGCGTAACCCACAATTAGGACATGCAAGTGCGCCTGTGTGTGTGTGATCCGCTCACAGCAGGGTAAGTTAATGCTGTGTCCTCCACGTTAGTTATACATGTCTCAAAACTGTCAGCCTCTGAAAGTATGGAACCGGACAATGCCATGCAAAGTACTGGTACAAATAGTGAGAAACACATGATATGTGATAAGACAAACATAGAATGTGGATAGAATAACGGGTATGTTAGTAGCAGGGATTGACGAAGGGTATGCATCTGTAACCCGACCTACTTGTCAGAAGGTGCCACCGTACGTTTATGTACGTTTTATGTTGGTTTACATTTGTTGACTGGGCTAGGCTAGCTGGATATATGTCCAGTGTCAGTAGAGGCCCGAGGAGAAATGCTCCACACACAATAATAGCACAACATACCAAAGTAGTCATATACGTAAACAAAAATGAACAACAATAGAAAGTGTCCAAAAAGGACTGGTTACAGAAAGATTCCAGAAGACAAAGAAAAATATAGTCAGTGGAAGCACGTCATAATTATAGAATTAAGTCTATATAGAATCAAGTAAGTCTCACATGAAATGCCAGCAAATTGCCAGATAGACACAGGTCAATGTAACACACACCTAAGATAAAGGGCCAACCATCCGTACACTCTGCCAGAACCTGTACAGTGGAAAGGTATGGTATGGTTATATATGTGTGTACACAGGTAAACCACAGACAGTAACAAAGCAAGGTATGAAACGAGGGGTTCACATGTATATATGTACACACAATAGACCTATGCCCCGTATATATGACACATGGATATAAATATGCCAAGTAATAGATAATATGGGTAGTCAAACAGATGTCCCCGAACGGGGAACATACAGCAGCAGTCAAAACCACTGGCCAGAAGGTGGCAGTCCAGCAAGTTCTACACTTTACACATGCACACCGGTGTCCATTGTAGGACTCCAAAAATTGCTCCATTCGCAACCCCTGCTGCGATTGACGCAAAAGAAGTGACAGCCGCAACCACGGAACAGCTATACATGCACTAAAAGCGGGTTCAAGGTTGATGACACATGTGTCCATGAAATGCAGGACATATGGACAGATATCCCCAGAGTGACGAGTCCATAGAAGTGCATCCACATCCCAGTACCGCACACATTAACCATGTGTAATGAGTACCGTCGAGGGTTTCAGGCATGGGAACCTGGGTATGCAGAAATGGGCCTAGGTGTTGTTTGGCAGAGAATCCGTAGGCCCGCCCCGTGGGAGGGATGTGGGTATAGCACATGCCTTAATCCCCACTAATGGTGCAAAGCATCCACCGGATAATGCGGAAAGCAGGTGTGAAATATGTACAGCCCTATATCAGTGTCCTGTAGGCGATTCCCATGGATGGACATGCGTACGACCAAGATGGCACCCATAACTGGAAATCTGTTGGAATAACACAGCTGCAGTAAGGCATAGCACAGGAAATACAGAGAGGGACTACATTAGAAATACCCCATACAAAGTCAGACTGTTGTGTGAATACTGGCGTACATAGCTCTCAATCTTCCATCACCAAAATGAGGAACACTCGCCTCCATAATGTGGAACAAATGGGCAAAATGTGGAACACATACTAATGACTTACTAACAACTTCAACTAGGAAGGTCATAAGATGGCTAAAATACACTGTTTGCACATATAATGAAGATCCTTTAATGAATTAATATGATTAATGTCAATTTACCATGGAGTTCACCTAAAACATTCCTAACACTGAATGTGTAACAGACCCTTTCAATGTTGAACTTTGTGGAATTTCGAGGAGCATGACCCTTTTAAGACCCCAAATGAGGTACGTCCCCCATAACGAGGTACACTTGAGAGGTATGCTGGCGTAGCCATGAATACGGATGTTATGAGTGTCACTAATCATGCAATGGAAATAGCACTCCCTATCACTCACCGCACAGTCCAGAATGCCTAGGCAGCAATCAGCTAGGAAGGCACAGCACTATGCGAAACATAACAAGGGCAATGGCCGAACGTCAGGGCGTGTACACATAATGACAACAGGTCAGGGTATGAAGGAGCTACCTGTCCAGAATACATGTACTGAACCGGTGATACTAGGTGGACAGGTGGGAAGAAAGACAGCAGGACAAATGTGCAAACATGTATATGTCCTACCCGGTAATTGTGAATGACAACGTATGCCCCACGAAGGTCAATGTGGAAGGTAATCAGACATAAAGGTGAAGTGTCCCCCAGGGTGCCATGAAGTGTCGACATAACAATTACCAGGCCCCCATAGTCGTACGTGAGCCCCGCCACTGACGGGAAGCGCAAATACGACGCACACATATGGTACAGGAAAGAACAAGTAGTGTGGATAAGCAGATGTAAACCTGTGTGAGGAATACAACTGTCTGCGTGGGTGTGCCGTGCAACTGCAAAGTAATGTCATGTGGTCTGTTATGCCGCCACACACTGTGTGTGTATTGTAGGCAGACAGTAGGTATGTTGTGTTAGACACATACCCTGCAACTGCACAGATGTACGCAGACTGTGTATAAGTCTGCCTCATATGTTCGCTGTGTTCCACGTAACAGTAACAGTCCGGCGCCCTCATGATAACTGACGACAGGAAGCAACGACAAACATGCGAGGAAGACACCAAATCAGACAGAAATGCCATACGCATGCATAACATATCACTGTGCCCACTATCAATGTTTCTAAGAGAAACATGACATGACTGGCCCCGAGTGTCCCACTATCACATAAGGCCATGTCCAGATATACGCTCCCTGAGGTGGAGTGTTATGAACAGACACAGATACATGTGTGTGGAAACACTAGTATCCACTGCAAGACGATGGAATGTGCTGCTGTAGGAGGGGTAGCACTGTCCGCAGGTATGTGCTGAAATGCACATGAAACAGCTGTCTACATGGATTACCCATAGTGGCGACACCTGCACAGATGATTATAGTGGGACATACACACGACCATGCACACAGCTCAGATAGACATACACACACCATAAACAGGCAATGATACACAAGGTCTATGGCATGTACGAGTACAGTGATAGTACAGCAAGGATAGCTGTCTGCCAAGATATACAGCAGATGTCTCTAGGGCGTGCAACACCTCCCGGAACACGGACGTTGCATGGACAATGTTTGGATATGCATCGTACCACATTTCTATGTGTCAGCCGTGCAAATATGCGATACATGGGACAGACAGCTGTCCATGCAAGAGCAGCGCTATGGGCATAACATATATATGTATATATACATCGAGAGAGATACAGACAGACACATGTGGCAAGGCCGGTAGTGGAACCTACACATCACTACCCTATCACACCACAGCAGGACGCATGTGGAGAACACGGTATGGAGGTCGCTAACCACAGCAGGCACACAGGCAGTCCACTAGCTGCGTCTCAACATCCGCAAACACAGAGATGTCAGCAGGATATATGTGTGCTGCGGAGCGTCTAAAACCATAACCTATGAACCCATGCGGCTGGGAGCATAGACACACACACACACACACACACACAGCTGGCAGGCATGGGAATTGACCTTACCCCTACCTACCCAACCGCACGACAGTATGACACAGGTACGGAACACGCTACCCAGAGCACTGAACACAGCACTGTCAGAGGCATACGTCTAGGTGGGTGACATCATCCGCAAAGGAATAGACACCGATAGCAAATGTATGTGTTGTGAAGCGTCTAAAAGCATTATTATCTCCAGAGGCAGCTGGAAACACATACACACACACACACAGGGAAGGGCTGGGAGTTGAACCTATGCCTACCTACATGAACACACTACAGCATGATGCATTTACAGAACGCGCTAGTGAGATTACTGAGCAAAGCACTGCCAGAGGCATACTTCTAGGTGAGTGACATCATCCGTAAAGGAATAGACGCTGATAGCCAAGGTATGTGTTGTGAAGCATCTAAAAGCATTACTATCTCCAGCGGCAGCTGGAAACACACACAGGGAAGGGCCGGGAGTTGAACCTACGCCTACCTACATGAACACACTACAGCATGATGCATTTACAGAATGCGCTACCGAGATTACTGAGCACAGCACTGTCAGGGGCATACTTCTATGCGGGTGACATCATCTGTAAAGGAATAGACGCTGATAGCCAAGGTATGTGTTGTGAAGCGTCTAAAAGCATTACTATCTACAGTGGCAGCGGGAAACACACACACACACACGGGGAAGGGCCGGGAGTTGAACCTCTGCCTACCTACATGAGCACACTATAGCATGATACATTTACAGAATGCGCTACCAAGATTACTGAGCACAGCACTGTCAGAGGCATACTTCTAGGCGGGTGACATCATCCGTAAAGGAATAGATGCTGATAGCCAAAGTATGTGTTGTGAAGCGTCTAAAAGCATTACTATCTCCAGCGGCAGCTGGAAACACACACACACACGGGGAAGGGCCGGGAGTTGAATCTACGCTTACCTACATGAACACACTACAGCATGATGCATTTACAGAACGCGCTACCGATATTACTGAGCACAGCACTGTCAGAGGCATACTTCTAGGTGGGTGACATCATCTGTAAAGGAATAGATGCTGATAGCCAAGGTATGTGTTGTGAAGTGTCTAAAGCATTACTATCTCCAGAGGCAGCTGGAAACACACACACACACACACACACACACACACACACACACACACACACACACACACACACACATGGGGAAAGGCTGGGAGTTGAACCTACGCCTACATACATGAACACACTACAGCATGATGCATTTACAGAATGCGCTACCAAGTTTATTGAGCACAGCACTGTCAGAGGCATACTTCTAGGTGGGCGACATCATCCATAAAGGAATAGACACTGATAGCCAAGGTATGTGTTGTGAAGCGTCTAAAAGCATTACTATCTCCAGAAGCAGCTGGAAACACAAACACACACACACGGGGAAGGGCTGGGACTTGAACCTATGCCTACCTACATGAACACACTACAGCATGATGCATTTACAGAACACGCTACTGAGATTACTGAGCACAGCATTGTCAGAGGTATACTTCTAGGTGGGTGACATCATCCGTAAAGGAATAGACGCTGATAGCCAAGGTATGTGTTGTGAAGCGTCTAAAAGCATTACTATCTCCAGAGGCAGCTGGAAACACACACACACACACACACACACACACACATGGGGAAGGGCCGGGTGTTGAACCTATGCCTACCTACATGAACACACTACAGCATGATGCATTTACAGAATGCGCTACCGAGATTACTGAGCACAGCACTGTCAAGAGGCATAGTCCTAGGTGGGTGATATCATCTGCAGAGGCAAGGCAGCCGATAGGGAATGAAGACAGAGTGCGCAGTCACACAGCATGTTGCTATCCCAAGGTGGGCGTACAGTAACACGGCAATGCTGCCCTCGGGAATACTAACTACCTACAGAGCACAACATCACGACATGGATACGGTATGCACCACAGACAGTACACCCTATGAGAGAGCAACTGGCGTGCATGATGTAGGCAGCCATTGTGGCATAGCAGCTACATATAACTCGCCTGGACGGCCACCATGTCTATGCAGGATGTCATTGGCCATGGCTACATGCCTAGTATCAGACGTCGGTGCCAACTCTACTGTGTCTCTACGCATGGCGTCCTGGGCATGCCCACACACATAGCGGTCGCAAAGGGGAAACATACATGCAAACGGGGCATACTCACAGAAGGGCGCAGTGTGCACTGTACTGTGTGTCCATCTACACAACTGCTTACTGGGCATGCTCACACACTTAGCATTTGCAGAGTGCAGACATGCATACACATGGGGTTGAATCATGAAAGGGCAGAGTGTGGAACGTCATGTGTGTCCACCTACACAACAGCAACCCGGGCATGCTCACACACTTGGCGGTTGCAAAGGGGGAACATACATGCACACGGGGTATAATCACAAATGGGCACGGTGTGCACTGTACTGTGTGTCCATCTACACAACTGCTTACTGGGCATGCTCACACACTTAGCATTTGCAGAGTGCAGACATGCACACACATGGGGTTGAATCATGAAAGGGCAGAGTGTGGAACATCGTGTGTGTCCACCTACACAACAGCAACCCGGGCATGCTCACACACTTGGCGGTTGCAAAGGGGGAACATACATGCACACGGGGTATAATCACAGACGGGCGCGGTGTGCACTGTACTGTGTGTCCATCTACACAACTGCTTACTGGGCATGCTCACACACTTAGCATTTGCAGAGTGCAGACATTCATACACATGGGGTTGAATCATGAAAGGGCAGAGTGTGGAACGTTGTGTGTGTCCACCTACACAACAGCAAACCGGGCATGTTCACACACTTAGCATGTGCTACGCACCATCCAGCATGCAGACGGTGTGTACACACCGCAGGTCACAGTCAGGTAAACCCGTCCACATGCACAGGGTGGTCACACATGCAGTTACTCGTACGCACACATATGACATCACAGGCATCACGGGTGCAGGTCAAACATGTACACACTGCAGTGAACACTGTAGCTGCCATGCCAGCACCATGTCAGCGGTGCTGCAGTATGCCTCACTGTCCAACAACAGCATGTGACATATGTCCACAGGTCTGTATATCGGTGTACACCAGTCATGCAGAGTACACATGTACTAACAATGATCCCACATGTGTGATGTGGTTCGCCCATATCAGTATACATAGATAGGTCGGCTCCACACATACCATGGCCCTGACACAGCTATGACACATGACTGCTGCTGTACCAGAGTGAACCAATGTCCGGATATGTCATACATGTGATTGTCTGGCTGTGTGCATGGACTGCACACAGGACACATACGAAGCCTGTGATGTACCACATGCATAACACTGGCGTATGCGGTGCTACACACACGAATGGAAGGTGGACACATGTCTGTGGTATGCTCCCACTACAGGGTGTAGTGGTGTTGACTGGGACACATACCCTTGTATTGTCCCCTGTGACAGCTGTGATACCATACCACAGTCCATGTTCTATGTATGTCAACACACATGTCAAAACGTAGCAATGCATACACACATGGCAACAGGGGACACATGTGACACATGTACTGTGCATGGTGCAGCCATGCATGAGCAGTGGCCGATGTCCATAGCATAGTTGCAACTCCCTACCACATGCGTACCCATCATGGGGGCCATTATATGGTGGCATAGTAACAGCACGTATGGCGGTATGTGTGTACATCATGTGTTTAAACACCTGTCCACATGCATGTGTGCAGGTGGTGGCTCACAGGTGTGTCACACACCATCCTACCCTGCCATGTGCATACAGTATGCTATGTCACTGTTACATGACAGTGCTGCCATAATGCATACCCATCGGTCAGGTGTCATCGACTGTATGTCACATGGCTACCGTAACACCTACCACCTCCCAAGTGCATATATCGGCACATCTGCCGGATACAGTGTTGGTACGCATAATGCACTACATACTGCTGCACGCCTGCACATGTCTCATATGGCGGGTGTGGCATTTACAGCACCGACATGTGTGCAGGAATGTGTGCCCATGTATGCCACATATAGGGGGGACTTTGTCCCACGTGCCGCACATCCCTGTACACCATAGTAGAGATCTGTACATACCTCAGTGTGTGGGGTGCATGGATGTGGATGGTGCAGTACATGCAACACGTCGTCTCTCCGTGTATACATGTGTGGTCACCACCATGTGTGTGTGTCAACATGTTTGTATGTCTGCTGCCTGGTGTGAGGGTGTATGCAGATATACTGTTGTGAATGGACACGAACCACACAGGGTGACCATCCCGTACTGGTGCTGCATTGCACAACCCTGTCGATGCCATAGGTGTGAGCCATACTGGCCAACTGTGCAAGTCCGCCCCCTGTGACATGGCGTGTGGGTGCATTGTATTGTGAGGGTGCTGACCACACAGGCAGGTGTCCCCATCTGCACACTATGGGGTGTGCGCCATAGTGGTGTACACCCCGTGGCTGCGGCCGTATTCCTGTACTGGTACAGCGTCCTACTGCTGCGCAGCGTGCACCACAGCTGACAGGTGACACCGGAGGTCAGTGGCCAGTGCGCTGTGTATGACACCTGCACAATGTCACCATACCTGTACTGTGTCCTGCCATGTATGTGATGTCTCTGTCCACTGTAGCCTGTGGCACTGACCACAGGCGTCAGGTGCAGTATAAGTGTGGACATGTGTGTCATGTACTGTGTAAACAACGTTAAACAATGTCTGGCTCCGTACATTCTGATCTTCAAGTTTTCCCTTAGAAAGTCTCTACTTGCAATCTAAACTGACTAATCTCTATCACAAAAGCTCAGCACTTGCTCCTAAAGCATTCTTATATAGGTAAAGTACATATATGCTAAACAATGTACTACATTAGCCTAGAATCCCCTTGAGTACCCATTTCCCTATAGGTCCCTTCTGACTCAGTTACACAGCAAACGCATTCACGTTTTCTAGCATGTCGAAGGGTCAATTGCTAGCGTCCTCTCCTGTTCAGCTGGTGAATCTGGGCATCCTGAGGCAATGTTACAATTGCCTCATGTACACAGATACCCACACCTTCCCCCACAAAACACAAATACATGTGAGAGATGCAACTATATAGCCAAACTGGAGGCTGAGCTCTCTCAACTCAGGACCGGCAAGACCAGACAGGAGGAGAAGGTCACCACGCACACCACAAACCCAGTTTCACATAGAACTATCACAGCTGCAAAACAAACACATAAACACACAAAGACATACTTGGAGGCACTGTTAAAACATATACCAAAACTACAGAGGCCTCCAAAGCAGACACCCAAGCAACTGCCTCCTCAAGACATAGGACATGCAACACATAGTTCTCAAAGTCAGTGTGTTAAACAGTCACAGCCCTTAAGGCCACACACAATGCCAGACACACTTGTTATAGGTGACACCATAGTCAGACACACTGATGTCCCACCCACCAGACTGAACAAGGAAATGATCACAGTAGGCTGCCTGTCGGGCGCTAGAATCCGCCACATAACACAAACACTCAGGTCACTCCGCAGCATGTACAAGTATGACAAAGTCATTGTCCATGCCGCTGTGAACGACCTGAGACATACCTCCCTGGACTACATGAAAAGAGACATAGAGGGGCTCTCAGATTATGTAGCCCAGGCCGGTATGACCCTGACCCTGAGCAGTATCCTACCCTCACCAAGAAGGATGCCACAATACAGAGTCAAAATGATCGGCTTTAATAATTGGCTTAATTACCGGTGTCAGTCTAGGGGGTCCAATGTCTGTTTGCCTGGGATGACATGCTTGATAAGCCACGCTTCTTTGCAAGGGACGGCTTGCACCTGTCACCCCTGAGCTTCCGGATATTGGCAAAGGCTCCTGCCACCCCCATAGTGCCTTTTTCAGGCAAGGCTCAAATGATAAACCTACCGCCCTAGAAAACAAACCTGGAAAGAACTAAGGGTAATACTGCTCAATGCCAGTAGTCTAAACCCCAAGTTGCATGCCCTCAAAGCCCTCCTCAGTATGGAGAACATCGATGTCTGTGCTGTGACTGAAACCTGGTTCAAGGCTCCTGAGAGCACCCCAGCACTATCAGGTTATACCACATATCATGCGTTCCGGCCCCAAATCCGGACCGAACCACAAAAGGAGGGGGAGTCTCCATATGCATAAAGGATACCCACACCTCCAGGTTAGTGGCAATGCACGTAGCAGCGGAGACCATCCAGGTGCAATTAACCATAGGTAGAACTGCCATACAGTATGTAGCATGCTACAGACCACCCTCTCAAACTCAGGATACCCACACAGCCTTCCTGAAGACACTGGAGAGTATGAATGTCACTCCAAACACCATCATATTGGGTGACATCACCTACCCATACATAGACCGGGAACATTACCCAAGACCCACCACCCTAGGCCAAAGGTTCCTGGAGTTCATACACCCAAATGCTATGGAACAACTAGTCACCATACCCACAAGAGGAGGAACTATACTAGACCTGATCATCACACATGGGGACGACATGCTCCACACAGGATGTATATCCCTCATCGGTGAGATCAGACCATAAATTAATATCACTGGAGATCCACATCCTGCCCCCAACCCCAGCAAAGGAGACCACGGTGAAGAACTTCTCAAAAGCAAACCTCACACTTCTTAAGACTGGAGTGGTACCCTGCAAGGCCTCCGAGCCATTGGAAAACACAACCCACGCTGCTGAAACCCTTACAAATGCCTTCTACGAGCACCTCCAGGAATGTATGGATCAAGCAATCCCTAATAACATCAGGACCCTTACCACCAAAGGCAGGCGCACGGTCTGGTGGACCCCAGCCATAAACAAACTCTATAACAAGAGGAGAAAGCTACTACATGACAGAGCAAAATCCCTAACAGGGAAGGCATCTCTGAGCAATACTAGCAGTAAAATATGATCACACATACAATCATCCAAGGCCACCTGTGGGAGAGGACTCGCAAAAGACACAAACGACAACCATAAGGCCTTCTTTAGCTATGGTAGAAACATGGGTGGAAGCTCACAGTTATGCTTGGAATTAGTCCAGAATGGTACAATGATCACTGAACCCACAGACATTGCCAACATACTGGCAGACAGGTTCCGTGCATATTTCTCCCCTCCCTCCCCCCCAAGAGGAGAGATATCTATCCCACCAGAGTCTAGCCTCCCAAACATCTCAGATGCCCAGGTGAGAGCTGCCCTCTCTAAAGTGGACAACACAGCATCAATGGGACCGGACGGTGTCCCCGGCTGTGTGCTACACGACCTCAATGAGGACCTAAACCCGCACATAAGGCTGCTGTATAATCTTAGCCTTACTACAGGATACGTACCCAAAGAATGGCATATGGCAACGGTGGTCCCACTCCACAACGGCGGTGCTTCTACGGACCCTGGACATTACCGCCCTATAAGCTTGATGAGCCTTGTCTGCAAAGCTATGGAGGGGATCATAATGGAGCTCATAAATGAAGACATTGGGGACATACATACACTGGATCATACCCAAGTTGGCTTTGTCAAGGGCAGATCCTGCCTCTTGAACCTGGTTGACCTTTGCAGAAGAGTCACTAAGGCCATTGATGAGGGTAAGGCAGGTCACACAGACTACCTTGACCTAGCAAAAGCGTTTGACGCAATACCCCACGCGGGCATCATAGGAAAGCTCACCAGCGTAGATGTAGACCCATATGTCACAAGATGGGTTGCAAACCGGATCAAGGACAGAACCCACAGGGTTGGAGTTCCTGGTGCCATGTCAGACTCTAAGCCGGTTATGAGTGGTGTCCCACAGGGCTCAGTCCTGGTCCCCCTCTTGTTCGGCATTTATCTTTCTGACGTGCAGGCAAACATGGGGTGTTGTGGCTGACAAGGTATGCAGATGACTGCAAACTGGGCACCATAATCGGCACCCCATCAGACACAGACATCCACCAGAGGTCTCATAGAAATGGATAACTGGTGCCAGAGCCATGGCCTTAAGCTACATGCCAAGAAAGGTATAGTCATACCCTTTGGGAAAAACAAGGTAACCCCTAATTACCACATAGGTGGTAATCTATTAAACATGGATGACGTTATCAGAGACCTGGGGACCCAACCTGTCAGCAACCTCTCTTTTGACACTCACATTGCCAAAGTGGTTAGGAAGACTTTCTACATTGCCCACCTGATCATGAAGGGATTCACATCCAGATCAGGGGAGGTCATTGTATCCCTGTACTCTTCACTTATCAGACCAATGATCGAGTACAACGCCCCATCCGGAATGTACCTAACCCGACACCTGCAGCAGTTGGAACGACCCCAAACATTCCCCACCAAAAGGATAAAGGGGATCAAACATATGTCACACGCTGTCCGACTGAAAGGGCTCTGGCACTATACAGTCGCATACTGTCTGCTCCGAGGTGATCTGTGCCTGACATACAAGGCCATGTCCAACCCGGAATTAATGGACATGCTCCACCTCATAAGATCCAAATCAACCAGAGCCACGAGAGCAAGTGACACAAACCTCAACACGGATATAAATAGGATGTGCTGGAGCGACAGGTTCATCACCCAGAGACTCCCTACTCTATGGAACAGGCTACCAGTCCTTGTGAGGCAGAGCCCCTCACTGACTCTGTTCAAGAGAAAGCTTGACGAGTGGATGGGAGATCGTAGGTATACCCCGGGAATCATCTCTGTGTCACTGCTGGACAGAGGCACAGCAAACTAATGGGTATAGTATCCTCATCCTAAGGGGTGATGAAAGCCACACACACTCTGGCTAGGCTCATAAATGCCATAGGGCAGATAGCCTAGTATGTACCTATGCACCTATGAACCTATGTAGGTGTCCAGGCAGGTTGCGGGTACATGTGGTATGCTGATATTGCCAGATGTGCCTGTGGGTAATCCACAGCTACACGTGGGGGACCGATAACAGTGCTCCCTGTAGGCACATGTGAGTACACCATCGGAGGGTTTCAGGTTATCAGAACCAACATGGTGCTACACATGTAACCGTCACACATACCGTGAACACAGCTCAATGCATGCTGCACCTGCACTACATGGTATGTCTGCTGCATGTTGACAGTACACAACCCACGTCACATACACACCAGTCAGTTTTCATACACAACCACTGCAACATACACATCACACGCTATGCATACACAGGTATCACATACTCACTATCTTGTCCACCCTGTGCATCAGAATATATTTGCATAACCCTGCACCGATGGTGTGGATGACAGGGATGCGGCAGAGGCTTCATCATATGCACAGGGTGATATGTCTGCCAGGGGCATAGGCTGCACCAATGGACGACATCATGTGTGTGTGTAAGGGCCGGTGAGTTTACTGGGCATGACTGTGCAGAATGCATGTGGATGTGGTGGAGCCCTACAGTTGTGTCTGCCGTGTGTGGATATGTGTGTACACAGTTCAGCCATATGTGATGCCTACATAGGGTATAATTGGCAGCCCCAGACTGTACAGTGCAGGGTGTACGGCTCACTGTGTCCGTCTGCGGCCACATGACCCGTGCCTGCCTGGGGTCGCACGGGCACTACCAGGTGGAGGTATAGAGTGGCTACTCTCTGATGACACATGTCTGCTGGAACCGTGTCCACGCTGGGACCAGCCAGGGCCACGTCCATGTGGCCTGCTGTGTCCTGGTGTGGACGGTGTAGCACCAGCTGCACTGCTGCTGCTGCTACCGGCACTGTGTGAGTGGGCATGAGAGGTGGCACACACACGTCGACCTACACTAGGTGGTGTTGCTGGCCTACGCCCACGTGTCCTACGCCTCACCCCTACCAGGTGTTCCAGCACAGACAGCTAACGCTCGCGGATTGCCATGCCTCGGTCGAGGATTCCAACCATCTCACCTAATCGCCTATCCAGTACATTAGCAATCTGCTGTTGAGCATTCACCAATGACTGGATGTTGTCATTTAGGGAATGGATTGCAGCCCTCTGCAGCCTCTGCCCTTCTTGGTTCTGCCGTTCTGCACGTGCCTGTGCCGCCATTACAGTCTGGAACATGCGTCTGGTGATACCAGCTGCTGCACCCTGTACAGCAGGTGCATGTCTGCCAGAGGTCCTCCGACGAGCAGCACCAGCCACATGCCTGTGTGGCACATCACCAGTCATTACACTGGCAACAAGGTGTGTAGGCACACCTTCTGTAGCCACCACACATTCCTGCTCAATGCCAACAGACGCTGACTGTCCTTCCTCTATGGGCAACGGTGATGTGGTATGTGTCGGCATCAGAACCGTGTGCGGGGATGAGGGGGACATAGGTGGGATGGTAACCAATGGCACAGCTTCTGCCCCTGACACCCCTGCCTGTACCTCATGCATTTGGTCATCACCGCTAGTATCTGTGGGGACACTAACATCAGATGGACCGCAGGAAGGGAACGCACCTACACCACCTGTGAATACAAAGACATACTGTAAGGTACATTACACACACGCAGACCCACACACACACGCAGACACACACACGCACACACACACACACACACACACACACACACACACACACACACACACACACACACACACACACGCAGACACACACACACTCAGACACACACACACACACACACACACACACACACACACACACACACACACACACACACACACACACACACCATGCATGTGATATTGCAGATGGCATGCAGCATTCCCACACTACTGCACAGGGAATGCAGCCCAGACATTAATAGTGTTAGTATGCATACTGCCCTGGGGTGCACACTACATCAAGCAGGTGTCATATCAGTAGGCATGCAGTACACACAATCATGGTAGTTTGCATGCATCACTGTGATACACCATGTGGCCACAGATAGGTTAACAGTACACATGGCTGATGTTACCTTGACATATAATCCGCTGACATGTGCGGTAACATGTGGACATGTGTGACAATGGTGTCCCGCCACATGCACCGCATCATAATGGGCTTCACAGTGCAGTGTTGTGTGTACAGCCTACAGATAGAATGCATGTTTAGCAAATATGTCTGTGCAGGTGTGGTTAGTGTGAGCTGTGTACATAGCTATACAGTGGGGAGTACAGGCACTGTGCCACTGCATGGCAACAGGACGCATGTATGTTGCTGTGCGATGCATAACATGAATGCATTGCATTGCCATGACTGCAACACAGTCATGCTGTTCCACAGCATGTATATGGTAGACATCAGTGGCACCTCCGGTGGCTGCAGACAGGCATTCCGGTTGTCTGTTGTACCACATCAAATGTACAGGTGGTCCACTATGGCTATGATCGCACTATGTGTGGACAATGTGCAACGGTGTCTATCCACATCAGTCGTACTGTGTGGCAACATGCCTGTGGCTATCACCCATGGCCATGTGTGACTGGGTCTTGGACAATTGTGTGTGATGGGCATCGTGTACCCATTCCTGTGGTGTCCCATGTGACATACACCCATACATGTCGGGGGTGTCACAATCCAGAGGGCTATGCAGACAACAGTGTGGATGTTTGCAATGTCAGGTGTAGGTCATGTGATGGTGTGACAATATTGCAGACAGAACACCATGGGCGTGGGACATGTTGGTTGGTGTGTCACAACGTGTGCACACAATGCAGGGGCATATGTCACATTGGTGACACCTGTGTGCTGCCCAGATCACTGCACACTGTGTGGTACTGTATGCGTACCACGAATGGTGTTCCAATGCATACTACATATGCATCCATTGTAGAACACCTCCACCGTTGTATGCATAGCTGACCACACATATCACACTGACAGGTACTGTGATTTCATGCCGGTGTATGATAACGGTTGTATCTACTGCACACGGGTGACATGTGTGTGTCTGGTGGTGCAACCTGTATACCATGACTGGAACACAACCCAGGTGTGCATGTTATACCTGGCCACATGGCGAATAACTCTACACTGTAACATGCCTGTTACTAACAACAGTCTCACCTGCAACGGACCCATGTCTGTGCGACACGCCAGAGGTACCTGTATAGGGGCGACACAACAGTATAAACATTATCCATGACTGTATGACAGCCACAGTTCGCACTGTGCATGTCACAT
This sequence comes from Protopterus annectens, assembly GCF_019279795.1. Taxonomy (NCBI): domain Eukaryota; kingdom Metazoa; phylum Chordata; order Ceratodontiformes; family Protopteridae; genus Protopterus; species Protopterus annectens. The sequence continues at coordinate 764,016,832 of NC_056729.1, forward strand.
CATGTACCTGTGTGATAGCATGTGGTATGCACACATCTGCAAACACAATGTAGCATACTGTAGTATGCGGCTTGTGTGCCCATATACCTGGCATGTGTTGTTACTTTACACGATGTACAGTGACACCTACACCTACAGTGGATATCATACTCATATGCAAGACTGACTTACCAGGCAGCTCCAGGCTCATTGGTTGGGAGACACCCACCTCCACGATGGCGGCTAGTGTTTCTGCATGCTGTTTCCTGGGTGTCCCCAGACTGGCCAGGAGCTCCTCCGTGTGTGTGAGTGGGGGCTGGGTTGGTGGCCCACCACCTGTTCCACCTTGTTCTCTGGCGATTGTAGTGGCACGCTGTTTTGCGTGACGTATGAGGTCCGTGCAGTGTCGGCGTATCTGCTGGTAGGTGCGGTTGTTGCCACCCACATCATTCACCCTCCTGCGCATATCCTGCCACAGGTCATCCGCTGCTGCGCTTGCTGTGGAACATGGCTGAATAGCAGGTCATAGTTGTCATGGAGCAACGGTATGATTACTTCATCCTCCTGGCGGCTGAACGCTGGCAGTCGTGAACGAGGCGTTATCTGTAAGACATAATGATGGTGACAGGTCACATTCACACTCATGTACTGGCATACTGCTGAACATACATTGCTATGACATGTACGACATCTGCACAGTAATCTCTGAGACGCATCATGACACTGACACAGCTGACGTGTTGCTGTCACACCTGTCACACCGTTATGCAGTGGGTATCATATCATATCTCTGTGTCAACCCATCACACTGTACATACCCCATGTAGATGGTAACATGCTGTGTACATGTGTACCTGCCTGCACCTGTGTTCATACCAATCAGCACGTGGCCCGATGTGTGCACAGTTCTACTGCTCACCTGGATGCTGTGTATATGTCACTAGGCATCACAGACACAGCCGTTATGGACGTCAGCGGTGGCACTGCACACATACACATGGACACCTGTACATGCATGTGTTGTGCCATATACATCTACTCAGCACTGTACGGGTGTTGGATAACCTGCCAAGGCTCGCCTGTATTGCACATGTGATACACATGGGACAATGTCTAATCATATGACATTAGCAGGGATGGTCATACTTAGCATGTGCACGCACACGTTGTACACGCTGACACACAGCACTTGTGACACCACAAGGTGCATCAGTGCCACATTACTGATCTGGTCAGTTGATATTGCAAGTGCCATGTGGCCATCACACCATGTATGACTGTAATGGCACGTGCACCCTTGCTGGACAGGGCTGCATGGTATGGCAGGGTATATCACATACATGGCACAGGGATGTGTCCTGCCTGTGGGATACCAGTATTGGGAGGGTGGCTGTCCATTCCATATGTCATTACTATGGGTATATGGACATGTCGCATGTCTATCATCATGGTGTGGACAATGGCCTTCTGCAATGTAGGCAGCATGCTGCTTGGTGGGGGTTTGTATGGTGCATGCTGGTATCGCACATCCATGCATACACATTACCCCTGACAGGTGCTATGTGCTGTGATATTGTTCAACACAGTGCTGTATGTGCCCGCACGGTGGTGTCCCGTGCACATGGATGGTACCCCGGCCTGACATGGGTACCACATATGTCTACATCCAGTGCCTGCTGCCACCACCATGTCGGCGGGTGCACCGCACAGCACCATCCCTCCCACAGGGACCATGGTGTTGAGCACAGCCTAGGTATTCATTTATGGGGACGGGGATGTTCACATAGCGGGGGCACTGCTGGTATCATCCATCAGACCATACACGTATGACGCACACCTCACACACACAGCCCATTCAGTATGTTGTTCGCAACACTGACACAGCTATACTGCTAGGCCAGGGCCATTCCCAGCCGTACATACACAGATGCATAACACGTCTGTCTGTGGCATGGGCTACAATGACGGTGGGGTTCAACACATACCATGTTCGACTGTGGCTGGCGCTGATGTTCTGTGCACATGTCAACACAGTAACCCTGTTCTACTGTAGCCAGCGGTGATGTGCTGTGCACATGTCAATGCTGCACATTGTGTTGGTGTCTGTCTGTCAACAGGCCAGTGGTGGAACACGCAAGGGTATTTGTAATCAAACATGCATGCCGCCCTGTACAGCTGTACTGCTAACATCTCAGGTGCTAATGTGTAATGGACATGCACACCTTACCCGGAAAGGTGATAGTGGATTGCCACCCGTACCCATCACCTCTTGTGGGTTGCTATTATCCAACACCCTATTTGTATTGTATGTTCAGGCTATGCACCGGTGCAGGACATGTGGGCATGTAATGCACTACTGCATACCTTTGCACCCATTGCACAACATGTCACACAGGTACACTGGCAGCCATACACTTCACAGCTTGATGAAGGTACGACAGGTGTTGTACACACGTAACACATATCCTGTGGGACATGGTCATATGTACAGGCATGTCCGACAGTCACGTACCAGTGCTACCCCTATATGACGGATATGCCGTACATGTGGCAATACAGCAACTGTCACATGTACTCGTGCAATGCCCCCCTACCAACATGGAGCGGTACTGCCTGTGGGGGATGTGCGTCTGCATCCATGCTGTGCCCATAGCTGTCAGTTGTACATCATTACGTGCAACGTACCTCATTTTGTGTTCTAACGGGTGCATGTTCATCACGGCTCCACATTGGTTGGGTCTGTCCCACAGTCATTGTTGTACACGGTTTACATGCCAGCCATGGCTTACTATATGTGAATCAATGAATTCATTGGGATACCATAATTATACATTAGAGCAGCGTATTCCAGCCATCATATAGCCTTCCTAGATGACACTGTTAGCCAGCCAGTAGTAGGTGTTCCGCCATCTGCACATTAGTCACACAGTACGAGGGCTACTGTTACCCATTCTGGGGACAGGGTGCTGACAGCTGTGGATGGGTGTGATGCTGTCAACAACCATGACTGCACCTGACGGTCATGTCTGGATGGGTAACATTCACAACACACACCTACCTTCATGTAGTACCACATCATCTACAACAATGGACATTCCTGCCAGAACAATGTATGCAGTATGTCTGTATGACCACTGTAGGCACCACTGGTGGCCCCCAGCATGGCAGCCGACAGCACCAGTCTATATCCCGCAGACCCATGGGCTACACCATTCACAACGCACCAGTCACGGATGACCCTGTTGTGGATCACATTGCAGTTCCACACATCATGTTACACAAGGCATCATGCACTGAGATGTTGTGGACGGGTGAACAGCTCTGCAACTCAACATACGCACACATGACACATCACCTGGTACAATATATCTCGCATACAACATGTTATTGTGACTGCCCTTTGATGGCAATACACAGACTACGTGTACTGGGACATGAGATGGCTCACCGGTGTTATAGCCCTCTGGGTGTGTGTCTAGCCAAGTGTACAGTAGGCAGTGGTCTGAACACAGGGAAACTGTACATTGACCTACTGTGTCACTGCAACTGTTGCCTATGCTCCTACTGTTATTGTACAGGCATGTGGTATATGACCACTATGACAGTCCTGGTCGACCACAATACTGTGGCACTCATGACCTGCAGCCATCGGCCTGGGGTGTGGAGCACACATGTACATCTTCACATGCTATACTGCCTCTGTGGCAGTTTCACATAACTGTCTCCGGCAGGGCTGTAACTGACAGGCACGGCATGGGGTCATGTGGGACAATGCTTGCATCTTCCACTGTGCTGCACACAAGCGAGGCACACACACTATTGCACCACTCACATATCTCTGTGGTGACTGGGACCTGCCCCCATGCTCTGCGCAGCACGCCTGCGAGTACGGATTGTACACGGATCGTACCTCCCAGGCACATACCTGGACTGGAACGCCCAGAGGTGAGGGGTTCACACATCACACAGTGTTTTGCACACATCCTGGATAGTTGCCTAACACAATGCATCATAGGTGCTCCATGTGCAGATACCCGTGTTTGTGACCGCTATACACATTGTAACACGCGACAGAGTCAACATTGTACACCACAGGTTACATGCCGTCTGTGTTGTTATACTGTACATTGGGCCTCAGACAGCTAATACTGCCATGTGCTGACAGCAACCCACACTTCCCTGGAATAGACACCCATGTACCTACACATGCTCGAGTCATGCACTCCGCTCAGCTGGATGACACATTACACAACACATACCATGCCTACACTACCCTTAGCATGCACAATACCTCCATGTGACTGGTGTGACGCACCTGGGGTTATCCCCTCTTTGGTGGATTAAACACATATGCTACACAGCCCTGCTAGCCACACCCTGGAAACACACCCATCGCAGCATACACGGAACATGTGTACTACAACCAGTACTACTGACGTCTGCTGACAGCAGTTGTTAACGGCATGACACCCCAGCAGATGGACAGTGCACATACATATGCTGACACATACCACAGTGCATTTCCATAGCATGTACACAATTGCAGACACCATGCTATTCCACACAGAGACATGGCGGTACTGACCTGTTCACAGACGCCACTGTGGTGGTCCTGTTCCATGCACATATGATGTACAACCACATGTGCAGGCTGTTGCAAAGTGGTGTACATTCACATGTGTGGGGTGCATCACGTGTCAGCCATGGTGGGTCCTTGAAGTCCATAATCACATACTCCAAGGCTAGCTAGCTAAACATGACTGCCGCACGTTGCGGTGTGGGGCCTCAGGCATTGTGGTGGTATGTCTGTATTGTTTGGCTACATCCACATCTGATGTCACATACAATAGTCACCCAGGCATTGCAGACCGGGCTACTGTTGGCAACATGCCAGGCGATGGTGTACTTACTGACAATACACCCTCTCACTCACTACAGGGTCACAATCCGTACATGGACATCGTAGTGTCCCTGTGGACACATACACGGTACTGACATGCACACGATATGTCCTGGGATGCTGGGCCGATGTCACCTTCCGATGTCCCTGGCTGTAATGTCCCACCGACCTGTTCAGTATATGTCTCCACACCAGGCCACTATGTTCACTGCTAGCCTGTTGTTGGACATTGTGTACCCTGACCACCGCACAGCAGCATTTCTCGCACTACCCATGGGTGGCACTGCATTGCACGTGTGGGACTGTAGTCATACACCCATGACTGGACCACTCTGAATGGCAATGGGGCACATCCTCGCGAACGTGATTCCCATACACATTGATGGCCTCCAGGCCTTTCCTAGCACCCATGTTGGGCTTATGTATGCCACAGCACGGCACATAGACATGCTGGCCACCTGTCATACCGTTGCATGGGCGGTTGGGGTGGTACAGAGGCCGACACATCAGACGTTGTCCTCACATTGCCCTTCAGCACCATTCCATGGTCTGGTATTGGCAACTTACACGTCCACCTGCACATCATACCCTGTGTCTCAGGATGTTATGCTATGTGGCTCATGGACAGGACACACAGTGGTGCGAGCATACCATAGTACCTACTACATGTCAGGTACATATGGCATTACACAGTCCTCAGTCATGGGGCCCCTCATGTTCACTATATGCTTACATACAGAACATGCTGTCACAGAGTACTGTCCATGCCTAGATATCCCACGCCTACATACCAAGCACCATTATTGCTCCACCAGCTCATACCGATACCAACCATACGGGTGTCAGTGTGGCGGATACATCATATGAGTATCATGGCATCGGGATGCATGACACATGGTGCATGCACATCACCTTTGCATAACAACATTCACCCACTGACTATCACATGGATACTGGTCCCGCACATACATATCAAATTGTACATGGTTGCTGTACATACATATGCCACACACAGTCCTGTGGTTACCGTATTCCACTGTGGCATGGATACCCTTCTGCAAGGCCACACCTATCTGTACTGTGTGTGATGCTGGTACATAGGTAGCCATTGTACCTGTGAAATACACACATCTACACACAGTCAAGGGTACAATACCACATTTATGGTGTACCTTCAACAACAGCTACAGCTTTACATGGCACAACATTGTCATGCCACGATGTTTACCAGGCTCAGACGGTTTACATATGCGGCTGACATACGGACATCACATCTGTACACATCTGCATACCACATACTCAGGGGTGTCTTTTGCTCTGACACGGCCCATGTCCTCCACATCACTGATGCATATACTCCTCATACATGACATCTGCGGTGGGCAGTGTGAACGGACTGCTCCTGGATATGTGCACACATGCCACACTGCATGGGCTGGGCTTCTGTGTTACTTCCACAAACACAACACACACCATGCTGTGGAACATAGGTCCTGTGCACATCCCGCAGGGACACACAGTAGCACTGTTCATGTGATACCTCCCTTGCTGTTTGAGTGACACGAAGTCCTGGTACCACCGCAGCAGCGGTACTGTGTAGACGTTCAGTTGACACCAGCCTCTGCTGTTCACAGGACACTACCATGGGGAGGTGACACTACTGTGTACACTGCACATGTGTTTACACATGGACCTGCCAGACTGCATTGTTGCCCACTGTGCACCTGTGCAGCTGCTACAGGTCCTTTGGGCATGGTTACTTGGTGTCCCTTCCAGTTCAGCTAGCTATCATGCTACTACTCTGTCCCATACCTACAGGCCATATGTATCCTGTTATTGTACATACCAATAGGCGATGCCTGTGTTATGCATGATATGCCTGTGATACTGTGTATGATATCTGTCATATCTACCTAGACAGCTTTACATTACACATATTTCACATAGTATCCCCTAATGCAGGGCATACTTGCACGTCGGCCACACCTTACGTATGACATCAACGGTATATGCCCATACACATGCGTGCTGTGACAGTATACATACATGTCCTATCCCCTGCTATGCCACTTCCTTGTTGGACATCTACTGCCAGCAAAAGGGTGTGGTATGGCATTGTTCTCTCTAATGCCCCCCTGTGGCAGCCCTTGTGGTGTCTCCGCTGTGTACATGATGTCCCACTGCTGTACACACGTTGTCCACAAGCATTGGTATGCTCGGCAGGGTATCACTACATAACTACCTTTCACCACTTTCTGCATTACAGACAAGTGTAATTAATTACAACCACCATTCACATACAGTACAGCTTCGTCATACACATCATGCGTTACACACCCATACATATCGTGTGTTCTACATACCTTGTCTTTGTTTCATTCCGTGTTTCGTTCCGTGTATCGTTTTTCCATTTTGTTTCGCTTTCGTTTGTACACTGCTGGTTCGGTATGAGCATACGGTTTGAATATCCTGCGAGTCATCCTTATATCTGTCGATACCTGCAACATGTGAATTCATCCCACCAATTTCTGTTCCTCAGTGAGTAATTACGTGCATATCACCTGTGCATCTACTCCATTCGCAAATTACGCGTCGATACTGGGGTATAATTGGATTCCTCACCTGGGCGTTGGCTATTTGCCCTATCTTCGTGGAGATGGTCTGTATTGTGTTATGTTATGTGTAACTGCATGGCGACATGTATATTTCGAAGTAATGTTACCCGTGGATTGTGTGGGTAGGGTGTAGTATTTGGTTCAACATGTGGGTGTCCCTGTCCTGACAACGAATGATAATGGAGTATTGCATTCAAAACTGTAACATGGCTGCTGTATTCCTTTATACGATGCATGCAAGTATGCATCCGCCTTTAATTGTGTCTCCCACGCGAGATGTTGTGGTTATGCAGATGTCATTGACTGACTGTATGTTTGTGCTGCTATTACAGTTTGTATTCCTTTAATATCTACGGTGGAGGATATCAGTGGTTGTACGTGACGGATACGGGTTGTGGGCCTTGCATCTCTACATACACAGTATAGTTGTCTGTGTGCTCCATCCCTACCTGGAGAGTTAACAGTTAACTCATTCACCCCAAGTGCCTTCTCATGACGCCTGTGCCTTTAAGGCCGAGCGCGCCATGAGAAGATACAGTTTGCAAGCCATTCCCCCCGAGTGCTTCCACAAGCGAGAGAAAGTGTACTACTAATTTTTTAGTGCAACTTAATGTAAAACACTCTGAAATCGTAACTAAATATGTAATTTATCATATCTAGTTACGATTCCGTGTGTTTTAGCATTAAGGTCACATTGAAGTTTTTGCAGAAAAAGCATTTCAAACAGTTCTTGCTAAGCAAGTGGTGGCAGCCAATCGGATTCTTGCATTCCGAGCCACCACTTGCATAATACCTCCACCCCATACCCAAGCTTCTTTTGTTCGCCCCTAATAAATAGTGGGTCCAGCAGCAGGTATTTCCTTCTTTTTGCAAAGAACTGGAGATTTTACCTGCTACTGGATCCTCAAGGAATTCACGGACCGCCATATAGGCACTACGAGGAGTTCGCGTTCAGCCACTGCAGTTTCTAGTTCCCGGTCAGCTCAGCACAGCAACTACGTTCTCTTCCTGCCATTCCCTACACAATTGGTGAGGTACTGTACTTGTTTTTTTCCTGTACTACCCAGTGGCGGATTTAGGCACGGTCCCTTTTTAAACTTGCGTTGTTTTTTTTTTTTTTTTTTTTTTTTATAAGTTGCCTAAAATTCAAGTCAGCAATGCTGCAAACATTTCCCTGCATGAGTCTCATTCATATAGCCATAGCCCCCTATTTTTGCACACCTAAAAGGAATATTGTCTTGTAAAACAACTTGCGGTTGAGCGGGAATGGGCAATGAGTGGGTAGCTGGGTTACTAACTGTTTGATGGAGCCGCTAAGGATCGGTGGATTAATCAAGGTAGGAGAATTATGCGGTGTCTTTTGTGTCCGTGTAGTTCTTATTCACTAAATTAAGTTGACGTAAAACCTACTATTGCGTTTAGAGTACTAAAGTGATCCAGATTTGCAGTCTTTACCCCCTCTCCAACAATTTTTGGATTTAGCCGTTTTTTCGAATGTTTGTATTTGTGACAACGAGTATAAACTTTTTTCGCTGGAGAATTTTGGCTAAAGCCAAAAATTGTTAGAGAGGGAGTAAAGACTGCAAATCTGGATCACTTCAGTACTCTAAATGCAATAGATTGAGAAAGCATCATGGCAAGCTTGGTGAGTCTCTGTATGAACGTTTTCATTGTGAAGTATCATCTCTATAATTTGCCTAAATATTTTGTAAAATAAACTCTAGCACGTTTCTATATAGTGGCGGTGAACTCGTTGATGTAGTGTAGAGTAAATGTCAAGTTTGATAACAGGATTTCTAGTAGTATGTCCTTTGTCAAGGACTTTTTTCTTGATTAGAATTACATCCTGAAGTGTTTATATTGGGGGGGGGGTATTCAGTTGTTTGTTATATCGCTTTCTCGCATGTACGTTGACCTATAGTCCAGTCTTGTTTTTGTTCCCTCTGCAATATGAGACTCAACCTTTGAGTTCCCGGCTTCAGACAGTGCTGCCTACATCTTAGCTTTTACTTTATATACTGTTCTGGAGGCAGTTATTATTTTTTCTCTTATTTCGACTTGTATGCAAAATAGTTTTATTAGCTACTATCTGTTGTTATAACACTTTTCATGGTCTTTCATATTGCAGCTACAACGGGAAAAGCATGCAGGATGAGAAAAACAGATTCCTTGAGTTGAAGGCTTTTCATTTCGTTATAGCAGTAGTGTTTTCGTTCAGCCAATGTTGTATATATACACACAATATATATTGCCCGAACGAAAATACTACAGCTATAACGAAAAGAAAAGACTTCAAATCTCTCATCATGCATGCTTTTTCCCGATATATCACAGTCGCAAACTGCCAGCACACTTTGTACATGTATTGAACCGTTTTCCTCTTCTGACCTCAGTGCAGGCTAAGCTGCATAAAGCAAAAGAAGAAAACCAAACAGTCAGTTGTTTCATCATTGTTGAACTGGAATTGCTTCTGTTAAACAAAAAAAGGTGTCGACTCGCAAGTTAAATGTTCCTTATTTTAAATGAATGATCTAGGGAGGAAACTACTAACTGCTTGACTTGCTTCAGAAATTTACTTCAGATATTTAGACACCGTCATCAAAGTTGCTGCTCTGTATTTTTCTCACTTTATCTGCTGTGTCACGCTTTTCTGCAAGCTTTGCAACGTGCGCCACATTGGCTGTACTGTACCATTTTCCTTGCACTTTTAGACTGATACCAACTGAAAGATGCACCCTCTGCAGTAACCATGCTTTAATTGGGCACATCTGTACACAGCAGCATTTTATTCGAGTGAAAGTTGTACAGTACCAACCACTAAAAGTGGCACTGTTAAGAAATACCAGTAAATAAAAAATGAGACATTAATGAAGGAACTTAGACAAGCTACTTAGAAGGGAGAAGGTATTTTTTTTCCCAAAGTCTTACATTGGTGACTTTTATTGTAGTGATTTTACAGCAAATACTGGATGTTAAAGCAGAGCTCATAAAAATATTGCAAATAAGAGAAAATCTGGTCATAGAAAGATGCCTGAATCTTCTAACAGTGTTTCAAGGAATATTTGAAAGATTGTAATTATTAGATTGTAACCTGACTTTTCCTTTGCAAGATACTGAGTGAGAATACAAATGGCAAAGTTTTACTTAAAACGTTTTATTCTTTTATCAGGGTGCTAAATGAGAAAAATAAATCAATAATGCATGAGTACACAAATGTACTGATAAAAATGAATGTGTAATGTTTTTATTAACAAAACTTGTTTGCTAAATGTTCCATGTGAGAATGAAAAAGTGCATTATTGCAAACTATAGAAGCTTGTTAAAAAAAGAGTTGTAATGCTTTGACAAGTTTGATGTGTACAACCGTATGCTTTTGTTACGACTCATTATTCTGCTACTCTCTGTAATTAATTATGGTGAGTAACAAGCCATCATAGTCGTGAAACAAAATACTGGCATATTATTAGGTATAAATTAATGTATGGAGTGAGGTGTGTAATTAGATCTGGATGTTCCTCCCTCCCAGTCTTGGAGTGCTGTATAAACCACAAAGATAAAGTTGAAGGTTTACCACATTATTATGCACCAGGGGGACTTAACCCTTAATGGTCACTGAGTTTGTCTCATATTTTTGCCCTGTCCTTCATAACATTTTTGAATTTCCAGTAAATGAATGGAGATTACAGTCAGTCAGTTATGCTAGAGTCTCATACATGTTAATGTTCACAAAATGTGCAATGCAGAACCTGTTTATCTCGCAATGTTTTAAATGAATTAGCTCAGTTTTTAAAAACTGTCTCTGTTTTGGGGCCTTTACTCCCCATTATTTTTGTCTTTGTCCTGAATTCTTGAACAAAGACATTGAGTGGTATGCAAGGGGGAAATATTACATTTACATAAATATCCTGTATTGTATTCAGTGTTTATGGAATAATTAACCGCTTGTCTCTATATTCCCTACTTTGCCTTGCTACACACACACACTCAAAGCAGCAGCTCTTTTTAGATCACTAGTTTGTGTGCCTTACACTGATGTCATGGTTGAAACTTGGAAAATTATGTTTTAAAATATCTGGAGGAAAATAAAAACTTCCTTAATTGCTTTAGTTACTTCCTTCCATCCTGTTGTGGCCCCCAGTATTTGGCAGATGATCAGCTGAGCACTCTGGTGCAGGTGTTTGGGTATTCCTGTACCTCAGGGAGTCATAATTTGATGTTTCTATCTGCTGATGTTCAGTGCTGTGTTAGACTCCCTAATTGGCATTGCCCATAGGAATAGTTACCAGTGAGGTTTCTAAGTGTGCACAGGCGAGGTTTACTTTGGTTTGCAAGCATTTCTCTTGTCTTTATGCTCACGTGACAGTGGAGTTGGGATATATAAGTTCATAAAGTGTGTGTGTGTTTGTGTGTGTGTGTGTGTGGGGGGGGGGGGCAGACTTGTCCCCTTGAAGAAAATTCTTAAATTTGTTTTGCCAGGTTGAGTTCCTGATTATTTGAACTTGCTGAGTTGAGTCCTTGTGCAGCTGAAACTCAATCCAGTGGTAACACCTGCTGCTTGTTGTTCTGAGTGGCCAAGGTGCAAAAAAAGTTTGTCTTTACCCCGTGTTGCAAGGAAGCACATTGCTGATTGTCCCTTGCAGTAAAAACACTGAAGATGGCTTGAGCTGCTGAAAGTTAGGTGTTGCATTTATTTACCATTACAATCTATGCAGTAACACTGAAAAATGCAGTCTGTGCAAACATTGGTAAAACTATTCCATCAGGTATTATTTTATAATTATGCAGTTTTGTTAGTGTATTTTCTTCACAAAGTCAAACCTGTATTTTATCAGCTACTGGGGTAAAGACTACTTGCATCTGATGTCTGTTTTTGTTGATCATGGAAAGCCCTCTTGCTTGGGACACTGCTGTTTGTAGTATTTCCTCATAAAAGGAAGAACTGTATGTCCATTTTAGCCTGAAGAAAGCACTGTTCACCTTGAGACTGATCAGTAATGCAGAAGGAGCCTTCAGCTACACAAAGCAAGTCTCATAAATCCATACTTTTAAAGCAGTTTCCTCTTAACCTACTCACACGTTTTGAAAGGTAGTGATATTTCTATTGAGTATGTTCAATCTTACGTGAATGTTTTATTGATAAAAGAAAGAACTTGTAGTGTACACAGGTTTGGCAGCCATAAGGCTCTTGCCACCCCCATAGTGCCTTTTTTAGGCAAGGCTCAAATTCTAAACCTACCACCCTAGAAAACAAAAATGGGAAGAAACTGAGGGTAATGCTGCTCAATGCCAGTAGTCTAAATCACAAAATGCACGCACTCTAGGCCCTTCTCAGTATGGAGAACACCAATGTTTGTGCTGTAACTGAAACCTGGTTCAAGGCTCCTGAGAGCACCCCTGCACTATCAAGTTTTACCTCATATCATGCGTTCCGGCCCCAAAACCCGGACCACACCACAAAAGGAGGGGGTGTATCCATATTCATAAAGGATACCCACACCTCCAGGTTGGTGGCAACGCACGAAGCTTCGGAAACCATCCAGGTGCAACTAACCATAGGTAAAACTGCTCTACAATTTGTAGCATGCTACATGCCACCCTCTCAAACTCAGGAAACCCACACAGCCTTCCTGAAGACACTGGAGGTATAAATGTATCTCCAAACACCATCATATTGGGTGACTTCAACTACCCGAATATAGACTGGGAACATTACTCAAGCCCTAACTTTCTAGCCCAACGGTTCCTGGAGTTCATAAATTCAAATGCCATGGAACAACTAGTCACTGTTCCCACGAGAGGAGAAAATATACTAGATCTCATTATCACAAACATGGGGACAAAATGCTCCACACCGGAAGTATATCCCTCATTGGTGAGATCTGATCATAAACTAATCTCACTGGAAATCCTCATCCCGCCCCCACCCCAAACAAAAAAGACCACAGTGAAGAACTTCTCTAAAGCAAACTTCACACTACTCAATACTGGTGTGGTATCCTTCAAGGCCCCTGAGCCAGTGGAAACCACAACCCAAGCTGCGGAAGCCCTTACAAATGCCTTCTATAAACACCTCCAAGACTGCATGGATCAGGCAATCCCAAATAAAACCAAGACTCTTTCCACCAAGGGCAAATGTCCAGTCTGGTGGACACAATCTGAGACACAGCAGGGGCCCCTTAGAGAAAACCAACAGAAGGGAGCATCTGAATGTGCCAAGTAATATCTCATTTTGAAGACAGTATTGCTGGTTCTAACATGGTAAAATAATTGTGCCTGTATGTTTGACACATGTGCAGATATCAAAGTTTGTTTTGGACTTAGGTTATGGAAATTATGATTTTTTTCATATTTTGGTAAATAACTTTGCAAGGGAGCATCTGAATGTGCTAAGTAATATCTCATTTTGAAGACAGTATTGCTGGTTCTAATATGGTAAAATAATTGTGCCAGTATGTTTGACACATGTGCAGATATCAAAGTTTGTATGAGACTTATGGTTATGGAAATTATGATTTGTTTTTTATATTTTGGTAAATAACTTTGCAAGGGAGCATCTGAATGTGCCAAGTAATATCTCATTTTTGAAGACAGTATTGCTGGTTCTAATATGGTAAAAGAATTGTGCCAGTATGTTTGAGACATGTGCAGATATCAAAGTTTGTATGAGACTTATGGTTATGGAAATTATGATTTGTTTTTTATATTTTGGTAAATAACTTTGCAAGGGAGCATCTGAATGTGCCAAGTAATATCTCATTTTGAAGACAGTATTGCTGGTTCTAATATGGTAAAAGAATTTTGCCTGTACGTTTGACACATGTGCAGATACGAAAGTTTGTTTGAGACTTATGGTTATGGAAATTATGATTTTTTTCATATTTTGGTAAATAACTTTGCACGGGAGCATCTGAATGTGCCAAGTAATATCTCATTTTGAAGACAGTATTGCGGGTTCTAACATGGTAAAATAATTGTGCCTGTATGTTTGAGACATGTGCAGATATCAAAGTTTGTTTTGGACTTAGGTTATGAAAATTATTATTTTTTTTTCATATTTTGGTAAATAACTTTGCAAGGGAGCATCTGAATGTGCTAAGTAATACCTCATTTTGAAAAGATTATTTATATTTCTAACATGGTAAAAGAATGGTACCTGTATGTTGTACTCATAGGCAGATATCAAAGTTTATTTCCAACTTAGGTTATGGAAATTATGTTTTTTTTTCATATTTTGGTAAATAACTTTGCAAGGGAGCACCACATTTTGTGAAGTAATACATCATTTTGAAGACAGTGTTACTCCTTACAACATGGTAAAAGAACTGTGTCTAGGCACTGTACACACGTACAGATATCACAGTTTGTTTAGTCTTGTACGAATATGAAAATTATACATTTACAATACTTCTCATTATTATGCCCATATCTTTGCAAGGGAGCATGGTAAACACACAAATGATGCATCATTTTGAAGCTGACATTCAGATGCACAACTTCTACACTGATATGTAGGCTCTGTCTGTTACAGGTGATGAGATATTATGCTTTGTTTATTTATCAATTATGAGAAATAATATACTAATCATATTTCTGTGAATATCTCATGAAAGGAGTGTCACACAGTTATGGTTAAAGTATCATTTTAAAGCTGACATTCATACTAACAAATTAAATTCAAATTGTATGGGTCTGCATAGTACATAGACCAAGATATTGTGCTTTGCTTTTCCAAAAAATTTAAAAAATTGCACAATATCAGCATTCCTTGCCAAATATTTAATTATGACTTTGATATGCACTATCAACATTTACACTGTTGGAAAGGTCAGTGTCTGCTGAACAACTTTCGCGTTTACATTTTTAGTGTAGCTCTTATAGTTAAAGAGTTATGAGCATTTCTTTTCTGTATAGTATTACAAATGGATTTTCTGAAAATCAGCTCAGGCTGCACTGTTGTTCCTATGGTGGAATTAAGCAGGCAGCTTTTCCTGAGCTGCTCTGGAGTGAATGAGTTAATAGTCTTTTGTTATGGGAGTGTAGCTTGGGCTGTTGTTAATTGGTTCCAATATCGTCTGCAGGTGGCCTTGCTGTATGTATACCCCCGTAACTTCTGTGGTATATCAGCGGCTATGTGTACGTGCGTAATTACGTGCATATCACCTGTGCACCTACCCCATTTGGTAATTACGCGTCGATACTGGGGTATAATTGGATTCTCTGCCTGGGCGTTGGATATTCACCCTACCTTCATGGGGATGGTCTGTATTGTCTTATGTTATGTGTGACTGCATCTGCTATGCATGGGAACAAGTATGGTCTGCATTCATGTCACCCATGGATTGTGTGTGACAGGTGTAGTATTTGTTTCAACAAGTGGGTGTACCTGTCCTGCCGACGTATAATAACGGAGTATTGCATTCATAACTGTAACATGGCTATTGATTGCATTTCTACAATGCATGCAATTATGCAGCCGCCTTTAATTGTGTCCCCCACGCGATATGTTGTGGTTATGCAGATGTCATTGACCGACTGTATGTTTATGCTGCTGTTACGGTTTGTATTCCTTTATTATGTACAGTGGGGGATGTTGGTGGTTGTACATCACGGATACGGTTTGTGGGCCTTGCATCTCTACATAACCAGTATGTTCAGGTTGTCGTTTCACTATGTATACTATGTACAGATATCGCGGGTTACATCTTAGTCACCTTATATCCCTCTAATTCCCTGTCTTAACTGTAGTATATATATGTATATGTGTACATATATTTCTATATATATATATAATTATATCTATCTACATATATATATATATATATATATATATATATACACATATATATATATATATATATATATATATATATATATATATATATATATATATTTATATGTATACATCTAGCGGTGAACATGGCAGGCATACAGCAATGCCGTATGCTGTAGGACCCGCGTACTGTTCAGGTGTTGGCGTTACATGCTCCACTGGCTGTTGGGTGTACAGTGTTTGGGGGCTGCCTATGTTGGAGTCAAACATGAGGCCACCCATACAGTACACTTTACAGGTGGTCATGTTTGTGTGCCGTCCATTTCACTGTGTGTGCAGGTAGGGAGGTGTCAGTCCATGGGGCCTATGCTGTCAGAGTATGTGCTATACGTTCCCTCTTTGCCAAGGTGTAGGCATATTGGGTACGCCTCCGTCTGCCTACTGGGGCTGGCACAGTGTGTTCCTGGTCTGGAACCCTCTGTGCCTGGACTGGCCTTGTCAGTTGTGGTGGGCTTTGTGGCCCTTCACCGTTATGTCCCTGCAGCAGCTGCTTCCGCAGGATCATATTATGTAGCATGGCACATACTATGAATATGTGGGCACATGTGCCTGGAGAGTACTGCAAGGCTCCACCAGATGTATCCAAGCACCGGAACCGTGATTTCAGCATCCTGAACACATGCTCTATGATTATTCTGGTTTGTGCGTGTGCCTCATTATGGCGTTCTTGCATGTGTGTGTGTGCATTTCTGATGGGGGTCATCATCCACGGCTCCAGTGCATAGCCAGCATCCCCCACGAGATGGCCTTGTGGGATGTCCCCCCTGGCAAATACCTGGTACAGCTGTGAGGCATGCCAGATATGGGAGTCGTGGTAGCTTCCAGGGCTGCCAGCACACACATCCATGATAATGCCCTGAGCATTGCACACGACCTGGCAATTGATGGAGGGGAATCCCTTGCGGTTTATGTAGTGTCTACCCTGCTCGCCAGGTGGTGACTTGATTTGTATGTGCGTACAGTCTATCGCACCCAGTATCTCCGGGTATTGTGCCACACGGTGGAAGTGGCGCATATTGCTAGCCAAATCCTCCTGAGATCTGGGGAAGTATATATGCTCATTGGCATGTGGTAACATGGCATCCAGGAACTGGTGTAGTACCCTGGATGCTGATGCCTGTGAGATGCCCGTTATATCTCCAGTTGGCCTTTGAAAGGTACCTGTGGCCAGTATTCGCAAGCTTACACATACCTTTGTGTCCACTGGGATGGGTTCCCCTCTGTTGTTTCTTGTTCTCAGGCATGGCCGGCACAGCTCCACTATTTGCTGTAACGTGTCCCTGTCCACCCTGTAACGCTCTACTATCTCCAGGTCTTGTAGCCCCTGGTAGGTTACCCTTGGTCTGAACACTCTCCTTCTCCTCCGAGGCCTATGGTGGTTGTCGGCACCCTCCTCCACAACACCGTCCGTCTCTAACACATGCTGATGGATCACAGCCACGGCAGCACCCAACATGTACATTTTAAAAGTTCCCCGTGTGTTTACACCTATGGTGCAACGTTTGGGAATACACGGCTGTGTGTTGTGTGCATTCACACTTTATACTATTGTGCTTTGCACACCGATGATGTCATAGGGTGTGTTTGTACGGCCGTATCTGGGGGTTATCTTCCGTGTTTTACCGATGGAACTACAACGCTGTTGCCTTTGGTGTTGCATTACTCTTGCCTGCCATGGATTACCTTTCAACCTTCCCTTACTATTTCTGCACGTTGCACCTACTATTTTCTGGCATGCATCCTGCAGAGCACTGTCATGTGTACTTTCTGGGACATGGCATATCATGCGTATTGTGTGCTGCCACCGTTGTGCTGCCTGTCTGCTTTGCTCTGCTGTGTCAGGTCTTCTATCTTTGCAATCTGCTGCCTCCCCTACTTTCTTTGCATTCATATGCCTCCCCTATCCCGTTTTGCAGGTTTCTGCATGCAGAGTTGTCAGCTGCCGCCGATTGGCCTTCGTGGGTTGATTAGTGTTGATTGCTCATTAGTACTCCAATTACACTTCTTCCGCATTTCCTCATATTCTTAACATCACCTTCCTGTTTCCGATGTTGTTTGCGGGGCGAGCGTCACATGACTAGGTTAAGGGAACATAGTCATCCTCGTGCACATGCACTTTTGCGCGCATTGTGTGCTCTCAGCTGAACTATTACCCCACACCCCGGTCCTGCTGCTGTGATTTGTGATGTACAGCCCAGGTTTGCTATGCTCCAATGTGCTTCCTGCTACGGTGGCACACCCCTCTGCAGATGACATGTATTCCCTCTAAGCCACTCCTCGGTGTATTACCGCTGCACCGTTTGGTACAGCCTTACGCTGGCGGGGGATTTGTGATTCAGTATTATCTGCCTCATTTGCATGGCATTGGCTACTAATTCATAGTTACCACGCCGAACACTGCCGCAAGTCCTTGGCAACCCTTGCACCGTGGTTGTGGCGTTCCATGCATACCATGGTGTATTATACTGTGACCCTGCTGTGTATTACGCTGCTGTTTTATAACCTTGTTATATTATTTCATTGTATTGCACCTTCTGCAAACATGTCCTAGGGTTCTGATGTGAGTTGCTGTGGACATGCCATTTAAGTTGTTATTTACATGTTGTGCATGTTTTCTTTTGGCATTCTCTGTGTATTTCGCCATTGGCATATGGTAACAGTGTGACACCTGGGTCTGACACTCTTCCGTTACTCCTATGTTCTGTTTGGGAAAATGTAAACCGTTTTTTTTTGGTTTACATTGCCGTGGGCTTATGCTACGCCTGCGCCACTTCGTGAATCGCTATATGCCTTCATTTGCATGGTGCAACACCGCACATGGGGTGTTTAGTATACCTACGCCAGGGGCTGCGCAGATCCGGGGCACGCCGGTAGTGCACGTGGGATTGGATCGTACCTGAATCGCTCGGCGGCCATATTTGGCATTGTAATGCCTACGCTATGCGTGCGCCTGGCGCAAGGTTCATGAATCCCGGGGATTGTTTTAAATTACTTAAATATTCCCAGTGATTATCATTGGCCATACTTGGAGTATGATAACTTAACACAAGATATATACTATCATTATTATCCTTGTCTAAAACTTGTGGTCTGCTAACACTAGTGTTTATGGTCCCAGCTTTGCTGGAATTTTAAAAAGACAATGCACTAAATGTTGTTTCAGAAATTAAATTTGTCTGCTTTCCAGGTTACCTTCATTGGTAGGCTCTAACATTCATTGATATATAAAGTAATTAAAATAGTTTTGCTTACTTAACTCTTTAAATAAATATCCATAGGAATTTATGGAGTTGGCTCCTTTATGGCATTCCCAGCATTATCCTGGAGGTCACCATTCATACTCAGTAGTTTATTTGAACATTAATTGCTAGAGCTGTTTATAAAATGATCACGTCCTTCATTATGGAGGCTCTGTTTCAATTAATGTTATTGAAACCAGTCACATTCAAATAGTATTGTATACAGACAATCATAGCAACTCGCAATTGATAAGTATTCCTCTCCAAGTGTGAAAAAAGTAATTGCATACTGTAGTAACACAATCAGAGGCTATAATGCATGTGATTTTGTATTAAACTTTCCTTATGCTGAAAAAGAATAAAGATAAAATTATATTAACTGGACTTTATGTAGGCCGGCTGGGTAAAATACACACTTGCATTGCACCCCCCCACCTAATGCACTTTTTTGTCACGTTTTCTGCATGATTTAAATGTACAGATGGAGATGCATTCCCGTAGTACTAGAAAAATTCCAGCACCATGGAATATAAGGTCATGTTAACAAAAATAAAAGATTAATTGCACAATTATGATTAATTCTTTATTCCAGATCTGCAATATAAGGAAACACTGACATATATGGTGATATCATGAAATATATACCCATTAAAAATGAGATCTAACTATTTCTGAGCAGGTAATGAAATAATGCAGAGACTAGCGCATACACCCATGTTTGTGAGAACTCTGGTAAAATCTAAAATTTTGCGAAATTTGAGAAATGCTAAAAACATGCCAGACTGTATAAAATTATGAAACGTTGCAGAATCCTTATACTTTTAAGTGCGGTACATAAAGAAACTATATTAGGGATTCTTCAATATAGCTGCATTTTTACAATATATATGTTGCATGTACTGGTTTATTTCTGAAGAAGTTCTTAACTGCATGATGTATATTTTAATTTCATAACATTTTTAGTTTTGATGTAAACACACTAGTAAAACTACTTTTGTCTGGTTGAGTATGATGCCGAGTGAAATGGTGTGGCTGCACATAACAGTGTTGGGTGATTCTTATTTCTTGGGATTGCAGTCCACTAATTTTTGTCACTATATGCACCCAAAATGATAGAAAAGTCAACTTATGCCTTACCAGCAATGGCTGGTAGAATGGAGAACAGTACAAAACCTTGCAAATGAAATTCAAATTCAGCTCTTTACTTGGTGACAATATGAGTCATGTCTATCATGTCTAGAACTACTATCAACACTGGATACTATCCTGTGGAAAGTCTGTATGGTACTAGCATGTTCTTAAATCCTGATCTTGAGATTATGGAGAGTGCAACATTCCTACTTTGTAGACATTGTCTCTGTGAATCTATGCTTTTTTATATATGGAAAGAACCAGACATTGGCCAAGGCTGCTTAAAAAAACTTATTAACCAATCATTCTTTGGCTTTTAACACATGGCAAGGCAGTGTTAATAAATCATGACTAATTTCTTCACCACTTACACTAAATATGAAGCCTAAAGTGGTACTTTATAACCTATAGTTTATTTTTTCCAACATATGAAAATTCAGGTACCACTGAGAATGCTAGTTTCACTTGTGATCTAAACTGATTTGTGTAGAGTGTGTGTGAGTGGTCCCATAGTGTTATTATATGTTTATACACAGATTCAATGTTTTCTTTGAGATGGTATTAGAAAATCCAAAGGCTTTGCAGCTGTAGATGTGCTAACATTACTATGTCTTCCTGGATCTTGTACTTCAATAATTTATGACATTCTTCCATAAAGTTCCATACATTTGGTTGACTTATAGAATAAATAAGAGGCAGATAAGTCCCAGAGACATTTATTACTTTGATGAAGTCAATTATGGGGATCATCAGAGGGGAGAAAGATCTTGAAAGGGCTTTGCATGACATAAGGGGTGACAGGCCAAGGAAGATGTGGTTTTCTCTTGCCATAGCAAACATTTCTCTTTTGCCAGTGGTCTTTTTGCAGGAAAACACTGCCTGAGTAGGATGGCAGTTAGTGACATTAATGGGTTAACTAAGATTTAGTTTCTCAGGAAAGGAGAAAAGTACGGACATGGTTCATAGAACAAAGGAAAACATAACGTGAGTTTAGAGCCAGTATCTGCTAAGTGGAAATAGCTGTGCCAGTGGCAGGCATTTAAATGATAAAGGGTGAAAAACAAGGTGGTGCACATGAATACAATGCACCTGCAGGAATCAGTGACTGACACTGGTCTTGACTGGGAAATAAGACTGAAGATTACTTGGCAAGCTAGAGGAACATGAATATGTATTCAGAGGCACTGTGTCTAGTCAAGACATATATAAATGAGGAGTCATTCTTGTCAAGAAAATGTTTAAGAAGTCACGTGACATGAGGAAGCAAATCATATGAAATTTTACCATCAACCTATGAACCTATTTAAGCCTGGTATTGGAAAACTGAACAGTGTTTTATAAAAAAAGATGAATGGTTGAATATCCTAACAACGGATAAATATATCTCTTTCCATCATGTGTAGGTATATATATATGGGTCTGCATTGCATTATCGAAAATACGGTTCATCGAACCATATTTCCGATAATACACTTCCGCAAAAGTGCATTATATCAAAAATGCACTTTTGCAGAACAAAAATAGTACAATTTAAAAATAAAAATGCTCAGGCTGTGGATTGCATTGCATTACTGAAACTAAGTGGAAATTCCTTAAGATTCCAAGAGCAGGATAAATTATTTCTTACACTTATTTCACTGAACTGCACTTCTAAAACACTTATAATTGTGCTATACAGTTGATCTACTACATTTTGCACTGTTATAAAGCTTTTTTTATTGTTTCACTGCATTTATGTACTGTTTTATACTGTTTTAACTGTATTTTCATTGCTAGATACTGTTTCATTACTCTAATTGCATGTTTGCAGAATTGCTTAACTGTAAACTGCTTTTTCATACTGAGAGTTGTATTTTCTGTTTGTGAGTGCTCTATCCGAGCTTTTCTGTGCATTTTTGATTTTTGAGGTTTCTGTGTTCTACAGCTAGGAACTGTAATGGTGTGCATTACTATAATTGTCTGTTTACAGTTAAAAGCATTTTCCACAGTCTGCTTTTGCTCCTTGATTTGTTTAAAACTTTCATTTAGTGGCTACAGCTAGGAACTGTAATAGTGTGCATTACTATAATTGCATTTTTATTTAATTACTAAATTGTAAACTGCTTTTTCATACTGAGACTTGTATTTTCTCTTTGTGGGTGTTCTTTCTATACTTTTAAAGTGAGGTTTCTGTGTTTTGCTGAGGTGGCATAATCTTGATAGAGGCCTGTTGTGTAGGCTGGTAGTTTTGTTAGTTTCCTGTGTTTCTGGCAGCCATTTTCTGCTGATTGTCTTCATTATTATTGAGAGTAACAAGGTCTCCTGACCTTCTGTAGTACAAGTTATTGGGTAATAGCAGGGGCTGAGTAGTAATTTGATCTTCAAACTCTTTCATTCTTATTGGTATATAAACCCTGTGTCTAGAAAAGGTTGTGCTTGTATTGCTCAGGCTGTGGATTGCATTGCATTATTGAAACTAAGTGGAAATTCCGTAAAATTCCAAGAGCAGGATAAGTTATTTCTTACACTTATTTCACTGAACTGCATTTCTGAAATGCTTATAATTGTGCTATACAGTTGATCTACTACATTGTGCACTGTTATAAAGCTTTTTTATTGTTTCACTGCATTTGTGTACTGTTTTATACTGTTTTAACTGTATTTTTCATTGCTAGATACTGCTTCATTACTCTAATTGCATGTTTACTGAATTACTTAACTGTAAACTGCTTTTTCATATCGAGAGTTGTATTTTCTGTTTGTGAGTGCTCTGTCTGAGCTTTTCTGTGCATTTTTGATTTTTTGAGGTTTATGTGTTCTACAGCTAGGAACTGTAATAGTGTGCATTACTATAATTGTCTGTTTACAGTTAAGAGCATTCTCTAGAGTCTGCTTTTGTTCCTTGATCTGTTTAAAACTTTCATTTAGTGGCTACAGCTAGGAACTGTAATTTTCCCACCCACACTCCCTAGTGTTGTAGTGTTCTTATACTTGGTGGCTTTGGAGTTGCCCGCCCATACTGTATATTTGATCTGTGACCCTCCTCACAGTCTAGTATCATTAGTTCATCCAATCTAATAGAGAACATTTGTGAAGGCCAACCAACTCAGATTCTTAACGTTGAATTAACTTCTGTTCCAGCTTTCTCCATTTCCACTTTTACTGAAAAAAACAAATTCTAAGCTTGCTTCCCCCTTTCCTGTGGTAGGTCTTGTCCAGATACGGATTTACTGTGTCCAGGACTGTTTGTGAGCTCCTGAACCCCCCCCCCACACACACACTTAACTCGGATAAACTATTCCTGGCACCATAAAGTCAGTTCTTCAAATTTTCTCTTGCACCTAGCCAGCTTTTCAGTTTTAGCACTCAAATCTGTTTCTTTGAGCTCAGCACTTGTTCAGAACTCATTGTAAGCACTAAATAAGTTACAAATTACTACAGCACTCAACTTTCCTCACTTGTCTAGAGGAAACAGTTTTTAGTACTAAAAAGCACCTATTCAGGCATGTCTAAAGGTCAGCTCCTGGTATTTTCTCCTGTCTACCTGATGAATCTGGGCATCTTGGGACAATGCAGCAATTGCCTCATGTACACAGACAACCCTCTCCTCCTACCACCCAACACTACGACCTGTGAGAGATGCACTTATATAGCCAAACTGGAAGCAAAGCTCTCTTCACCGAAGACTGATCTAGACAGTCAAGAGGAGAAGGTAAACACTTGCACCGCACCACACCCATCACATAGTCCCTCAAAACCTACACCACCAAAACATGCACACAGAAGCACAAAGCACACACCTACATTCACGAAGGCTCTCAATAAAAATCTGCCCAAGCAACCGAGACCTCCAAAAAAGAAATGCAAGCAACCTCCACCCCCAACACAAACCAAATGACACATAGCCCACATACTCAGTGTGCCACCCAACTACAGCCCATAAGGCATAACATACCCAACACTCTAGTCATAGGTGACTCTATAGTCAGGCACACTGATGTTCCACTCACCAGGCTAAACAAGGAAAATGTTATGTCAGCTGCTTGTCAGGTGCCAGGATCCGCCACATAACGCACGCACTCAGGTCACTCCACAACAAGTACAAATATGACTCTGTCATTGTCCA